>NC_067406.1:116138057-116413057 GCF_009764475.1 Pristis pectinata
CCCATCCCCAACAATACTTCTCTCCCATCTCCCCCTTCCTCTCCCCCACAATTCTCCCTCAGTCCCCTCACTCCAACTCTTCCTCTTCCATCCCCATCTCTCTCTCAATTTTCTCTCTCCTCTCACCATCCCTCTCCTCCCCCCAACTTTCCCTCTCCTTTTTCTCCTTCCATCATCTCTCCCCATCCCCATTCTCTCTTTCATCCCCAACTTTCCCCCTCTCCCAAACTCACCAATCTGCTCCCTATTCACCACATTCCCCCTGCATTCTCTCTTTACTACTTTCGTCCTACTCGCTCTCTCTGCCTCTTTCCTGCTACTCACCTCTCTGCCCCCACATTGTTTTTAATTCTAATTTCTTTAAGTTGCATTTTTATGTTAACTTACACAATATATACATTATTTTTTTGAATTAACATTAAAATAACATTTTTCAAAAAAGCTGTGCTGTTAACATGCAACTAATACAATAACTTTAATTAATCATAAATATCAATTTAGATTAACTGCTAGTTTTAAAATTAACCTTTTGGATTGTTCGGCGTCCTGATGCAGGTAAGAGCCTCATAGTCTTTTGGGAAGTAACTCCCACCTTTGTTAAAAATAAAGGAACACAAATTATAGCATAATCCCAACATAAAGATTATTATCTATTCTGAATGTGCAATTTACTGCAGAACGCTTAAATGGAATATGAAATTAAAACAAAAATGTCTTGCACAATACTGTCATAATATTTTTATTTGAAATTTAACAAAACAGTACACTGAATAAAGATCAAAGAAACTACCTTAATCCACCACATCCTATTAAAATCTCACAAGCCAAATACAGTTAAACGATTCCATTTGCCCATCCAAGTTAATTCAGCACATAAAGCAATAGTGGCCCTCATTACAGCATCCAGATGCATCTCAGCTAATTCCAAAGATTTTGCATCTTGTATTCTCAATGAATGTCAATATGATACATTCATCATTCTTTCTGTGAGGAATTCCCTGACAAAAAAATCACGTTGTGCTTTCAGGATAGTAAATACAACCTGTGAAAAGCAAATTGTTGAAATGGTTCATTTGTGTGACAAGGAAACTTCGAGCCAAGTACTTGATTGTCAGTGTAGAAGTGGGTCATCCTATGATACATTTAAACCATACAGGGATGGGCTTAGCCACAATATTGACAAACATGAAACTGAAGACCATTTTGTCAATTATATGCCTGGAAATATATTAAGTATATCCCACAATACGTAAACAGCTATACAATAAACACACTCACTACTGAAGCTGCTTTCATATTACGTTACAAGTCTCCGCTCACATGAAGATAGTTAATTTAGGTCTTTAATGACCCCAACCTACTTCTGCAATTAGTTAAATATATTAAACTGTTCATATTTTATGTAATCTTTAGAACAGTATGTAAAATATTTGATTTCCTACATTGGAAAATAATACTTATTAAACTGTTTTCCATTTTCTTCTAATAGACTTCATTTTCTTCCAATGGCTATGCTGTCAATGCAGGCACTGAGCATCATAATAAAACCTGATTCCATAACCATCACCACTAAGTGTTCATACACATAATTGAGTAATGTTGTTATTACCTGAGAGGAAAAACTTCTCCCTCCCTTCAAAATCACTAAATCAATTGTAATCATTCTGACTTACTTCAGCACAGAAAAGAAGTTTCTACTTGGGTCTAGCTCTTTATGGAATTCATTTGTCTATAAACCAGGACAGAAGAGGTTATGTTCACATAAACTTCTTAATCAAGCCCATTAGTGAAGCTTCACAACATGAGAGTCAAGTTGTGGACAAGTCACAGTTGCTTTATTAAAATGTAGGACCATGGCCGTAAGAAAGTCAGTAAGTGTGTAAAATAGTAAAGATCAGTGACAGCAAATATGGGTTCCTTAAAGAGACAGGAAAATTTATAATGGAGAATAAGGAAATGACAGAGAAATTAAATACTTCATATTTTTCTTCATAGAAGATACAACATGTACCAGGGAACCAAGGGTAGCAAGAATGAGGAATAAGGAAATCAGAAAAGCATTTTCCACTACTACCCTTGACCTCTCATTACCAAGCCAATTTTGGATCTAATTTGCCAGCTTGCATTGGATTCCTGTGCTTTAACCCTCTGGACCAGCCTAACATTGTCAAATGCTTTACTAATCTCCAGAAAGGACAATGTCTACTGCCCTGCCTTTATCAATTTTCTTAGTTACCTCCTAAAAAATGCTCAATTAAATTAGCGAGACAGGATTTCCCCTGCATGAAGCTGTGCTAACTATCCCTGATCAGCCCCTGCCTTTCCATATCCACATGGATCCTAAACCTTAGCATTTTCTCCAATAATTTCCTTAGCACTGATGTAAGGCTCACCAACCTGTAGTTACCTGGCTTATTCCTACTATCCTTCTTAAAATAAACAACATTAGCTATCCTCCAGTCTTCTGGTACTTCACCTGTGGCTAATGAAGACACAAAAATCTCTGTCAGAGCCTCAGCTACGTCTTCCCTCATTTCTCATAGCATTCTGGAATAGATCTCATTCGGCCCTGGGATTTATCCACCGTTATGCATTCCAAGATTTCTAATAAATCAGTTTCTTAAAAGTGGCATGCTCCAGACTATTGATGTACTCTTCCCCAAATACTTATTGTCTTCCACGTCCTGCTCTTTGGTGGATACAGACAAAAGGTATTCATTTAGGACCACACCCACATCCCCTGGCTTCTACACACACCTTACCCCTTTGGTGCCTAAGGGGGCCTACTCTTTCCCTGACTACCCTTTTGCTCATAATATCTTCTCCATAATTTTACCTGCCAAAGATATTTAATAGCCCCTATTTGCCCTCCTAATTTCTTTCTTAAGTTCTCCCCACACCCTCTATATTCTTCAAGAGATTCACTTGATTACAGTTTCATATACCTGTCTTATGCTTCCTTTTGTATTAAATACCATCATTTTGTATTAAATAACATCTTTCAAATGATATAGATTCAGAATATTTCTAAGTTTGCGAATGATACAGAAGTATCCAGGATAGTGATTAGAGAGGAGGATGTAGAGAGGAGGACGTAAAGAGGTTTCAAGTGAGTGGGTGAGAACACAACAGATGGAGTATAATGTGAACAAATGTGAGGTCATTTACTTCAGGGTAGGGGTATTTTTTAAATGATGACAGATTGGGAAATGATGATTCAAAGCAACCTTCCTAATTGCTTATTGCACTGTCCTGTGCATTAAGCAATTAGGAAGACAAATAGTATATCGGCCTTTATTACAAGAGCTCTGAGTGCTGCAGTAAAGATGTCACTGCAGTTATTCAGGACTGTGGCGACAGCACCTCAAGTATTCAGTACAGTTTTGGTCTCCTTAACAAAAAGGGGTTGCAACCAAAGATTCATCAGATTGGTTCCTGGGATGGCAAGTTTGCCAAATAAATATAGACTAAGTAGGCCTTGTCAATATTCCGTAGAGGTTAGAGAAATAAAACTTATTGAAACTTACAAAATTGTTACAGGGCTTGACAGAGTCAATACTAGGCAATTATTTATCCTGGCTGAGGAATCCACAACTAGAGAACTAGAGGAAAATTTCTTCACTCATGAAGGTGGTGAATCTTTGGAATTTTCTATTTCAGAAACTAAGGCCCAGTAATAAATTCATTCTAAATAGCAAACATGGGTTTTCTGAATAATAAGGGAAATAAAAGGATATGGGGAGTACAGGAAAGTTGTGCTGAGGTAAATCAGCCATAATGCCATGAGTGGTACAGCATTTCAGCAGTTAGCGCTGCAACCTCACAACTTCAGAGATGGTGTTTGATCCTGACCTTGGGTGCTGCACTATGGAATTTACATATTCTCACCAGGCCTCCATGGGATTTTGCTAGATGTGCTGGTTTCCTCATATGTCCCAAAGATGTACTGTGCAGGTATGTAGCAAAAAGAATCAAAGCTGATGGGTATGTGAAAGTGAATAAGTTGCAAAACTACAAGAAATAAGGAGAGAGGGAATGAGACTGATGCAATTTGTCTGCTAGGAGCCTGCATGGACCTGATGGGATGAATGAGTTCCTGTGTTGTAGTAAGTAAATAAGAATGTGAATGCACTTAATAAGGAAGATGTTGAAAGGATATTTCTTCTGTTGAGGAGTTTAGAACTGGGGACATAGTGTCAGGATAAGGGATCACTTACACAATGTTGACATGACGAGGAATTTCTTCTCACCTCACCAATGACTCAAATCTTTAGAATTCTACATTCCAGAGATATGGATGCTGAATCATTTAATTATATTCAAGGACGAGGCTGATCTATTTTCAGACCACAGGATTATGTGTTTCTGGCAGGAAAATGAAGTTGAATCCAAAGGCCAACCCAACCATAACTCTACTGAATGTACAGCATGGGTCAAATGATTTATTCCTGCTTCTAACACAGCCCGGTGCATCACGGACACCAGCCTCCCCTCCCTGGACTCTGTCTTTACCTCTCGCTATCTTGGTGAAGCAGCCAGCATAATCAAAGACCCCACCATCTGGGTCATTCTCTCTTCTCTCCTCTTCCATCGGGTAGAAGATACAGGAGCCTGAAGGCACGTACCATCAGACTTAAGGACAGCTTCTACCCCACTGTGATAAGACTATTGAATGGTTCTCTTATACAATGAGATGGACTATGACCTCATGATCTACCTTGTTGTGACCTTGCACCTTATTGCACTGCACTTGCTCTGTAGCTGTGACGCTTTACTCTGTACTGTTATTGTTTTTATCTGTACTACATCAATGCACTCTGTACTGACTCAATGTAACTTCACTGTGTAATGAATTGACCTGTACAATCGGTATGCAAGACAAGTTTTTCACTGTACCTCGGTATACGTGACAATAATAAACCAATACCTAATTCTTGTTCTGATTGCATTGCCCTTTGTGAATACACTCCACTACCAGGTTATGTTTCGAATATTAAAAACTGCAGACATTTCAAGAACTGAGTTTACACGCAATCGTCAGAATGTTAAGAATCACTGATCAAGTGTCCTACCTGTAGGTAGTCGACACGATTTAAATTTAACTCCATGGTCACCACGCCGGGGGCCCGTCTCTTTTTCCTGGAAAAAGTGGCAGATCAAAGAACGAGTTCGATTGAAAACAATGTCAGGGGAAAATCGCCAGTAAGGACACAGTTAAACCCAGAAATCTCATCCTGAAAGACCCTCGATACATCCGTACAAAACCGAAAAAATTAGCTGTAAACAAACAGCATCGTAACGACACCTCCGTCCACACGCTCGACCCTCCCAACCCCGTTTCTAAGGAGGTCCTAACAGCGCAGTCCACTGGTTACAGATTGTTGCACCGGCGTTAAACCTCGCCGCTCATTGGAGAGCGGAGGAGACTGGAGGGACGTGGCGGTGGCCCTCCGACGGGGTTTCATCGGAGGTTCAAAAAGGAACTGATGCTGGATTGAATCCCAGCTGCATTTTCCTGCAGATTCTCAGCGCAACAGAACTAAAAGTAAACAGGGCCTCAGTAATTTATTCCCTTCTTTTATTTACCGTCTCGCACCGGACTGAAAGTGCATCGCCACGCTCCCTCCTCTCACCGAGAAGCCAAGCACAATTTCAGACTAGCTGAATCTAACAGTATTTATGAGAACTACATTGTAATTCCTACATCTGAGATGGGAGGAGAATGTGAACCATGGCAACTTGCAAGGAAATTGCAAACCGGGACACACTCCTTCCATTGATCACCAGGGCGAGTTGTATTCAGAACCAAAGTTAAGGATCCTTCTGTGGGAGTTGAAGGTACAGTTAAGAGTTAAACACTACAAGATCATTAGAGCTCCAAGACTGTAAGAATGCATAGCATTTTGTTATTGTATTCCATATAACTCCCACTTGCAATATCTTTAATATATTATTTTAGCTGTATTTAGTTTTAAACTTTTATGGTGTACTTTGAGACAATAATAGTTTACCCCACCTGCATAAGGTCAGAATGAACATAGAAATAAGGATACAGTGCTACTTAAATGAAGAAAGGTAGAACGGATCTGGTCATATTCACTGAAATTTACAAGAATGAGGTGCCTTTATTGGAATACAAGATTGTGAAGAAACAGTACAAGGTTGATGCTGAGAGGATATTTCACGTCTTGGTGGAATGAGGGGGCCCCTATTTAGACAGAGTTAAGGTGGGTCATAAATCCTTGGAATTCTCTATCCTGGAAAGCTGTGAAGGCAGAATCATTGAACATATTGAAAGCCTTGCATGAGATTAGAGCCTAGGCCAAGATCAAACCAACCACGATGAACGGTGCAGTAGCTCCTGTTTCTTCTGTTCTTTTAATTTTCTTAAATCTGCTGAGATCAAACACTAGTTTTGGATTTTACTGCTGTATCTGTATAGCAGAACTAGAGGAATACCACATTTTCCTCCAACCCAAACTGCTTTCAGCAACTTCTGCCTTTACTCCATCTTATTATTGAAATAAAAAATGTATGGACATTTTGGGATAATTTATTCTCATCTTGCAGTAAGCAATTTGCCAAGTAACTTAGTCACATCATTCCAAGAAATTCCTCCAGCTCATTATGCAAAGAATCTTTTCCATCAGCAACATCTCAGCTACTTTGTTAAAGTGTGTTGTAAATGTGACAGATATATTTGCTTTATCAGGAAAAGTATAAGCTTATTTTGATGAAATTTCATGTCCCTTTAGGCATTCTATTCAATAATTCATAGAATCACTGACATTTACAGTAATGAAAGGAGCCAATTCAGCCTGTTTCTAAGTTGGTTAGAAGGCCTGGCCCATTTTTCATCACCTACTTATAAGGCAAGTTTTATGATGATGATGATATCTTTATTGGTCACATGTACATCAAAACACACAGTGAAATGCACCTTTTGCGTAGAGTGTTCTGGGGGCAGCCCGCAAGTGCCACCACACTTCCAGTGCCAACATAGCATGCCCACAACTTCCTAACCCATACATCTTTGGAATGTGGGAGGAAACCAGAGCACCCAGAGGAAACCCACACAGACACGGGGAGAATATACAATCTCCTTACAGACAGTGGTAGGAATTGAACCCGGGTCGCTGGTGCTGTAATAGTGTTACGCTAACTGCTACACTACCATATTGTTTCACTTTGTCTTTCTACACTGAGAATTAACCAATACCCAATTACACACCAAAAAAATCATTAACTGGAAAATTAAAAAAAATCTCAATTGTATCTTCCAGTCATCCATTCTCTCCAAAATGAAAACAGAAAATGCTGGAAATACCCAGCAGGCTAGGCAGCATTTCTGGAGATAGAAACAAGTTAACCATGTAAGTCAAAACTCCATCCTTCCAATTACAATTTTCCAGAGATTTGCACACTTTCTGGGGCTGGTGTTGAGATTGTCCAAGAGAGCTAGGTAGGATCTTCTGGGACACTGGACAAAGAGTTTCCCCAAAAGTCAGAGCATCAATTCTTCTTGGCCTCCGCCATGGTATCCCTATTGGAACACAAATTATAGACCACAGTATGCCGGTTCCATGTTAGAGTGGACTAGAGTGTCAGGAGTTGTTCACTTATCCCACACAGGAGTCACTGAGATGCCAGACTAGCTCATTCTTGACAGTAAAACTCACCCCATTTAGACAATGTTTCTCTTGTGGTTTCTTCTTTGAGCTAGCTGTATTCTCTGTACATGCCTCATTTAAACACTCAACTTCACCATCCTGAGTTCCTAGGCTGTGATAAGAGAGTGACATTCAGGTCTAAGTATTGGGGTTTGTCCACGAGTGGAAGTTGCCTGTGTGCATCTTTTAATCTGACATGGCCATTGCACTCCAGCTACCAAAGGCATAAAGAGCAAGGTCTTGATCCTGTTGCAAGAAGATCCAAGATGGCTGGACACCAGGCCTGCTGCATAGATATTAGATGACAGTGCACACTCCAAAGTGGATATGTGCCCAATCATATACAGGTGGGTTCAGGTACAGACACCCTTGCCCACTTCCTTTTCCTGTCCCACACTCTCCCCTTGAAACTCCTTGTCCTTGATTATCAGCTGTCAATATCCCCACCCCCAGCCTTTACCCACTCTGTCCATCCTCCTCCTCTAAGTCTTATACCTTCACAGTCCTCTCTTGCACCCTGCCTGCCTCTTCTCCTTTTGTTTTTCCCGCTCCAGGCACTCCTAACCCCTTAAACTCTGCTTTCCTTACTCTGAAATGTTGCTTCCCCAACCTCTACTACCACCACCAGCCATTATCCAGCCCTGAGAAATGTCTCAGGAAAAGATGTGTTGAAAACAGTACATTTCCTTTCCTCCAGTGATAACAAGAACACCTATGATCATAATGTCATCCTGATCTTTAGAGTCATTTAACACTGACACTATTTACTCTGTCCCCAGAAATACTTTCAACTGCATCATCAATAACCTTTCATCTTGAAGGCAGGTGGGGATTTAAAACCTTATAAAGGATGTAACAGCTCCATTTAAAACAACCAGAAGAAAACAATGAGCAAAACACTATTTCTAGAGTGGAGTTAACACAAGTTGGTTTAGGTTTCTATAAACAGATGAGAATTATTTTTTTTTTGCAATGCACTGATGCACTCAAGATCAAATGGAAAATTATGCAACTTATAGCTCCTCAAAATAAAGCAGTCCATGCCTACATGCATCAAGGCCTTGACAAGAAGTTAATGGTAACAAGGGCCAGGCATTGACAACTGTCCAAAACAAAAAAAAATCAACTAATCTACCCTTAAAATACAATGGCTGAATTCCCAATATCAATATTCATGAGGTCCCCACTGACCAGAAACTTAAATGAACATAGCCATAGTATTAATATGGATACATTAGCAAGTTAGAGGCTGGATGTCCTGCAATAAATGACTCAATTCCTAACTCCCCGAAGCCTTTCCACTGTTAAATTGCACAAGTTAGAGTGCAATGGAATACTCTTCACTGAGCTGGACGAATACAGCTCCCATAACATTCAAACAGCTCAATACCATCCAGGACAAAGCAACTGGCTTGATTTGTACCCCACTCGTTACCCTAAATGTTAGTTTTCTCCAACATCAACATACTGCCTGTAGTATATACCATTATAAAATGTATGGCAGTAACTTGTCCAGATAACACCAATTGGATCTCCCAGAACTATAACTTTTATCATAAAGGATAAGAGCAACACACACCTTCCCAACTTAGAAATATATTATCACTTGTCTATAGGCAGTGGATCTATCCCTGAAATCACAATGCAACAGCAGTTACAGTACCTCACTAGAAAAATAGCAATTTGAAACAGTATAACCACCTTAAGGGCAATAAATGCTGACCTTCTCAATGAATCATGTAAATGAAAAAGCCTCATGAGCCAATACCCACATTTAACTTCCCAGAATGTTCCAAAGCACTTCCCATGCAAAAAATCATTTGCCCCTCTCCAAAACTTGAGTATTATGTAAATCACTACAACACAAAAAAATCTTTCCTGTCAACTGTCAAATGATTTGAACATTAGGGTGAAGGCATTGAAAACATACAAATTTAATTTTTGTCCAATTCAGAAGTTTGCATCTATTTGTGGTGTAATCTCACTCTAGGAAAAGTTTTGCTCATTCATTTTCTTTCCAACTTTGTCAAGTTGGTATTGTATTTTTATAACATATTCAATATTAATGGAATTAGCAAATGCAACAAATAAACATGAGAAATACAACAGCCAAAGAATAAAGTTTCTGCAATACAGATTGAGCAAAGCTATCACACCAAATAAAAATGGAGCGACAAATGAAAACCACACAAAAGTCAAAAGTAACTAGCAAGCTTTTTTTTAAATCTTGCACACACAAATACATCAGTGATATTTTTCTTAAGTAGAATAGGCTAAACACACAATCTTTTGATTTCAAGACTAGCACTGAAATAATGAATGCCTAAAGCATGGGGGATGCAGGACAAAAAAAAAGGAATTTAACATCCTTGGGAGGGAAAAATATTTAAAATTTCAGATGTCAAAGATTAGTTTCTCATGCAGTCCATAAGCAGCAAGATTTATGAACAAGTTAACAATTTGCACAATTACAGGAATGCATTACTCATTTTAATGTCACATTTATTGGTGTATGATTGCTGCAGCAACAGGTTACACCACCAAGTAATTCTTTAACTGGTACTTCTGAAGCTTCGATATTATACGTAGGAGAAAAAAAATCCTTTAGCCTTTAATGTATCAGACTTCTAGTCAGAACAGCAAATGAAATACATGTTAATTTATTAACATTTGACCAAAGGTGAGATGGTAACTATCCATTTTTCCCCAATTATCAATTTTCACTGCAATTTTAAGTTGCACATCATTTTAAAGGAATCACAAAGATACATGATTCACAATTTCAGCAAGTTAAATATTTATTAACAAGGCACATTTTCTCCCCCTGTACAAAGCACATGTAATGCCATTTTTTTTTTGAAAGCAGTATTGGTGAAATCCGATGTTGATCTTGTTTCATCTGCTAGTCTAGCTTCCATCTTTTAAGTAATTATGTTATTGGTCCTAATCTTCACACTATAAAACAAAGAGCACAAAATTATTCTCATGTACAAGCTTATGCTGGAAATTGTTCTATTACAAAATAAGAATTCACAAGCCATTTCAAGACATGAAGCACTTTGACAAACAAGCATGACTATATTTCACTACAACTACTTTAAGGGTCAATGATTATTCTAAATAGTGTGGTTCATTACCTGTTAAATGTTATGCTCTTGTGATATTATATCACTCCAGCTTCTTGGGATTGTTAACAGCAACATAGTGGTACAGGACAACTAGGAGGAATAGAGATACTCCTAGCATGTTGGCAAAGATCGCCAGCTGCACGTCTGTGATCATCCTAAAAGAAAAGCAAGAAAACCATATTAGAACAAAAAGTGTGAAGAGCACAGCTGTTGTGCAAAGGAAACCATTCTGGAATTAATAAACCTGTGCAATTCTGGCACCCATGAACAGTTAATTCCAGAATCAAATCACAAGGTGCTCATTCAACAGTATTATCACCAGTATCATGCAGCTTCTAGTGTCAATGTGCTTTGTCTCTTTGTACAATATAGCTGATGTGATACTTTAACTCAATGCTTCAAATTCACCAAGCCACAAACACAAGATTGACCCAAGTGTTATAGATGATTCAATGTTCAAGCACAAAAATCAATCCCTATTAGGTTGCAATGCAGTAACATTACAGAGGGTAAAAGGGGGGTCAAGGGGAGGGAAGGTGAGAGGATGAGTGGGGTAAGGAGCAGGCAGTGGGCAAGGGCATATGGGTCACCTCTGTGTGTGATTGTACACACCAACAGGTTTCTTCATGGCTTAATGGGTCCTAAAACAGATAGTGTACTCCAAGCTCCATCAAGGCAAGAGATTATCATGAGTGCAGGAAAATACTTCAAGTATGTTCTCAAAGCCCCTTGAAGAATTGTATTATTCTCTCCTACTTCTGGGAATCTTTGGCTAAAACTGTTCAAAGTGAACCAGAGAGGATGGCACTGAGAATTTCTAGTCCCTTCTGTGGAAGAATAAAGAAACCCAACAAAAGCAGGAGTATATCACCAGTATGCCCCCATTCTCCCCACCACCTGCGGCAGGGTCTGCAAACCCCACTTTGGCTTCATTAGCAACCTCAGAATTGCAGTAGAAGTGACTCTAAAGGACTTCCTAAGAATTAATTAAATTCTACCTCGACAATAGGATGCACAAATCACTTAAGTCTACGCCTGCTCACAGCAAGACTTAGACAACATTCAGGTATTGCTTGATAAGTAACATTGTACCACACAAGTGATAGACAATGACCACTTCCAACTACCATGACATTCGATACAGTATCATAGCCAAGTCCCCCACCATCAGCATCCTAGGATTACCATTAACCAGAAACCCAGTTGAGCTATTGTGACAGTTGGTCAGAGGCTAGGTATCCTGCAGCAAGTGACTGGCCTCGTGTCACTCCCAAACTTTCCATCATCTACAGGGCACAAGTTAGGAGCATGATAGATTACTCTCCACTTGCCTAAATGAATGCAGCTCCATAACAATCAAGAAGCTCAACACCACAAAGCAGCCCACTTCAGTCGCATCTTGTCAACCACACTAAACATGCATTCCATCCACTACCATGGCTGCAATGTGCACCATCTACTAGTGCACTCAGTTGCTCACTTAGAATATTCCAACGATACCTCCTAACCTGACAACCTCTGCCAAAATCAAGGGCAGCAGACACATGGGAACTCCACTACCTGCATGCTACCCTCAAAGCCACGCACCATCTTGACTTAGGAATGCAACACCATTATTTCTTGATGCTGGGGGGAAAATCTTGGAACGCCCCATCTAACAGCACTGTGGGAGTACCCAGGTTTCACTGCAGTGCTCAAGGTGGCAGCTCACTACCACCTGCAAGTTCACTTAAGGATGGGTAAAAAAGTGCTGACCTTGCCAGTGATGTTAACATTTTGTGAATGTCAATGTCAGGGACTCCCCATCAACCTACATAGTACTATACCAGATTCGGAATTTGGGAATAATTCGTAACGACTGAATGGTAGTTGGTAGCCCAGTGTTTCTGTGCAGCTTATAAAAAAAAACTGCCCCTAAACCTGCCGGGAGCTGATACATTGTTAAGAAATTCATTCAGTCAAGTAATACGGTGGTTGCTCCCATATCAATAGTATTATTGCTTCTACTTTACATGCCAAGTTAAAATTAACAACAGATCACATACGTTTTGACTAGGTTAAAAACATTAATGAACGTGGATAATTCAATCATTTAATTAGATAATTATCAAGATGTAATCTACTAACCCACCTTTACTCTCAATCAATTTATCAATCTCAGGTCTTGCAAAATTCAATCAACCCAGCATCCAGTCTTTAAGAGGGGAGGCACAGGAGGAGGAGGAGGTTTTTTTTAATTATTTCTCTCTGTTGTGGATTCCTTCACTAGAAGGAATACTGTTTATCTACTTTAACAAATTCTATTAGTTTGAGCAAACACAGATTCAATCATATGTATTTTATTTGAAGTCCAGAGAATATAAACCAAGTTCAAATAATTCATTTTCATAATTTAACATCTTAACTCTGGTGTAATTCTGACAAATCCAAGACAAATACCTCTTTCCTGTGACGTACCCAAGTCTCAACACAATGCTCAAAATTAGGCCTGAAGCATAACCCTCTACAAGCTTTGGTATTCCAAGAAGATAAAAGCAACATAGCCTTTATTTTTTAAAAAAACTGCCCAAATTAATCCTACTTCTCTTCAGTTCGCATTCTTAGCGAAACAAAACCTGCTAAACTACCAAAATATACAAATGTATCACTGCAAATCTAACACTAAAAATCAAACGAGAATTTGACTCCAGCATTATTAATTACTCATCAAGACCACCCAATTATACTTTCCAAAATGTCGATGAAAACCAGGCAATAACATTCAGCACATCCAACAGATCAGTAATTCCTTTACTTTCCCCCTTTTCATTGACGTCAACGCATATCAAAGGACCCTGCTTCCTGCAAATGGCCTAGTTGAACTTACCTGGGTATGCCACGAAAATATACTTTTAAGTACCCTATTTATTGCTAGGGATACAGACCATTAACAGAAACAATGCTGTCCAGACTCAGATAACAAACTCACCTCTCGGAGGGGTTTTTAATCTACACTCCACTCGGACGCCTGACTTCCAGCCACGTCTCCCCCGCAGCTCCTCTGCGCAATCCGACGTGTACACGGAGAGCATGCGTGGCGAGCGCTGCCCCGGCGTTCCCATCACGTGTGGGGAGGGCGGTGAAGGGTGGGCGGCGCAGGGCGGGGGTATCCGGCTCCGTCGGGAGGGGGCGCTTGTTGCACCGTGAGTGGAAATTCGGGGCTCGAGTGAGCGCAGATTCGGAATTTGGGAATAATTCGTAACGACTGAATGGGAGTTGGTAGCCCAGTGTTTCTGTGCAGCTTATAAAAAAACTGCCCCTAAACCCGCCGGGAGCTGATGCATTGTTAAGAAATTCATTCAGTCAAGTAATACGGTGGTTGCTCCCATATCAACCCTGAGGCCGGTCGTTGTACCAGCTGCATTGGTGGTTCAGTGGTAGAATTCTCGCCTGCCACGCGGGAGGCCCGGGTTCGATTCCCGGCCAATGCAACACCAACTTTTTTAAACCAGAGCACTTTATTCTGCAGAAGTAGACCTATTGGTCATTTTGTTTTTAAAATAAAGCTACCCAAATTAATCCTACCTCTCTTCAGTTCGCATTCTTAAAAGATGTAGCGCGCCAAGTGGTCTTACAGGTACTTACTATGAAAGGGTGAGGTTTCTGCTTGTACCACCATTTTAGGCAATGAGTTCCACAATCCTCTACCATGCCAAGAAAATATAGTGTAAGAAATCAAAGCAGGATAAACCACCTTGACTGGCTAGGTCATTGGAGGTATTTAAAGAGGAGGTAGATATATTTTTGGAAGATCGAGGAATTCAGGACTAAGGGGAATTGCAGAGAGGTGGAGTTGAGGACAGATCAGCCATGTTCATATTGAGAGGCCAGGTGGCTTATACCTGCTCCTATTTTTTTGTTTTCTAGTGTTGACCTTGACTGAACCAATCTATCAGTGGCAGATACATCTGTCCATAACAGTCTTTGTGGAAATCAAAGTCCCGTCTTCACATTGAGGACAACATCCATCATTGTGTGGCATTAAGTGGAATAGTGTCAGAGTAGATCTGGCAGGTCAAAACTGGGCATTCAGGAAGCACTGAAATTTTCATCATCACAATCTGTAACCTCATCGCCTGGCATATCTTTACTATTAAGCCAGAGGATCAAACCTTGTTCAATGAGGAGTGCAGAACGGCCCACTGAGACCTGGTGAAACTGCAACTCAGGATTACATGTGTGCTAACCAGCATGAGATAGACAAAGTTAAGTGATCTCCCAACCAACAGACCAAAACAAGTCTCTTCAGTCCTATACATCCAGCCATGAATGATGGTGGACAATTAACAGCCAACAGAAAGAAGAAACCCCCTCAAAAAAAAATCCTCTTAACAACAGCAGACTCCAGCAGGTGAGTGGTAAAGAAAAAGCTGAAGGATCCATAAGAATGCTGAGTAAATGATCCATCTTGGCTTCTTCCCAGCATTGCAGAAGCCAGTCTTCAGCTAAATCAGTTCACACCATGTAGTAAAGAAATGTCTGGGAGCACTGGATACAGAAGAAGCTATGGGACTAGACAACATCCCAGCTATGGGTACTGAAGAATCAAACTCCAAATTTGGCTGGAAATCTAACCAATCTGTTCTGTTATAGGTTTTCACTTGACCATGTGGAAAGTTGCCTGAATATGTCCTGTTCGTAAAGGCAGGACAAAACCAAGCCAGCTAATTACCACTAAATCAGCAAAGAGATTGATGGTGTCATTGGCAATGCTTTCAAATCAGAATCAGATTTATTATGACTGTCTTATGACATGAAATTTGTTGTCTTGCGGCAGCAGTACAGTGCAAGACATAAAATTACTATAAATTACAAAATAAATAGTGCAAAAAAAGGAATAATGAGGTAGTGTTTATGGGTTCATGGACCATTCAGAAATCTGATGGCAGAGGGGAAGAAGCTGTTTCTGAATTGTTGAGTGTGGGTCTTCAGGCTCCTGCTAACGAAGTAGAGCCACTGGCATGCCTTCTCTGTGATTGCATCAATCTGTTGGGCCCAGGACAGATCCTACAATAACCTGCTCTCTGATGTCCAGTTTGGGTTTCACAATGATTACTTGATCACAAACATGGAACAAAGAACTAAATTCCAGAGGGAAAGTGAACATGACTCACTTCGACATCAAGGCACCTATTGGGCAAATGTCGTGTCAAGGAACTCTGGTAAAAATGAAGTCAATGGGCATCAAAGGTGAAAGATCCAACAGTTGAACTCATAGCTTGCAAAGAGGAAGATAGTTGTGATTGTTGGAATTCAGTCATCCCAGCCCTTGGACATAACTGCAGGAATACCACTGCAGGAACAGGCCCTTCGGCTCACAATGTCTGTGCTGACTATGGTGCCAAATTAAACTGCAGTATTGCCTGCACATGGTCTATATCCCTTAATTCCCTGCCTGTTCAGGTATCCATCTAAATGTCTCTTAAATGTTGTTATTGTATTGGCTTCCACCACTTTCCCTGGCAGCATGTTCCAGGCATCTACTATTCTCTGTGTAAAAAAACTTGCCTCATAAATCTCCTTTAAACTTTCCACCTCTCACCCTAAAGCTATGTCCCCTAATATTTGACATATCTACCCTGGGAAAAAAGACTCTGATGATCTACCCTATCAATGGCTCTCATAATTTTATATAGTTCTATAAAGGACGTATGTACGTTGACAATTATTGTTCTGTTCAGTTCTGTTCATTATGCCTCAGCAAATGAAATAGTCTATAGTTTTACTTGCCAGTATTTATTTATGCTCTCTCTTTGCATTTCTAATTTCCCTTTTACTTAATTAAATTATAACTTTAACACATATAGACAGCTTTTAAAGCATAACTTGGGAACATTAAAAGGCTCATTCCAGAAAGGATGGTGAAACCTTGCCTATCAATTAAGACAGTTAGAACCAATAACACAGCTCAATGTTTTGTAGAACAAAGTAACTCTTCAAGATATCAGTGTTCTCTACAAGACACTCCTTTAGGTCTTGTCTGAGTTTTATATTAACAATGCTGTGCCACTAAGGTATTAAATTTACTACATATAAAGGTAAAAACAACCCCAGTAATTAAAACTGGTACATATGAAAAGGAAATGGCCATATAAATCAGTAGATTTATTTACAAAATAATTATTGTGATTTAGGATATTTTCAGATTTAGCAGTGGGTGAATATTTTTACATGTTAACTGATCCTCATGAAGTATTCCTGCATATATGCAAAACACTTACTTTGCTCTGTGAAACTACAAAGTAAAAGTTTTAGTTTTTAACATTTATATTGTACAGATCTAGTATTTGGATTAATCCCTTTATTTACATTTCCCTTCAAAACATAGAGCATGAAACAGTACAGCACAGGAACAGGCCCTTTAGCCCATGATGTCTGGACCAACCATGATGCCAATCCAAACTAACCCCATCTGCAAACACGTGGTCTATATATGATCAAATCAATTAATCATCCAATTGTTATGCACACATAAATATAAAATGACAGATTATGTGTGTGTATATGAGAGAGAGAGGGGGAAAGGGGGTTGGAGTCAGATTGAAACAGTATGAATTCATGGTCTTGAATTCAACCTTAATCCCATCAGGGGAGATGCAGATTAATGAGCAAGTGCTTTACTGCAGGGAATGAATGAAGTCTCTGCAGTGATTCAGCCTATTCCAGTTCAGTGGTATGAAATAAAGGGGTAGACAAAATGCAAGTACTTAAGAATGCACTTCAGAGGGATAATAAATACCAGTGCAGATTATATTTTTAAAATGCAATATTTCCTAAAATAGATTGAGGTTTCAATGATCTTCCATCATAGGGAAAGTGCAAAAAGAATGTCCTGCAAGGGAAAAGCATTCTGTTAGGGACTTGGGATCTTTCAACAAGTGCAATGAAAGAGAGAGAGAGAAAAAAAAATGCACTAATTCATCCAAAGGCACAGGAGAATTGAGATAGTCCCATGAGTCCTGTGAGTTTACCAACAATGGGTAATATAACAAACAAGTTGTCCTCTCTTAACCATTGCTTACACATCATAAAATGTTGGGTCTATCTTAAATAAAGCACAATCATTGTCACCAATACAGGTAATCAATGAATATTTCAAATTTAAGAGCAATGAAACCCACAAATCACAAATACATTAACGTAAATGCATAGGTGCAACACCAGAGGATAGACCGGTTCAAGAATAGTTCAGAGAGATGAAAAAAATGATGGGATACTGGATTGTTAGATCTCTTTTTGCAAACTGGTTCTGAGGTACAAGATATTTCATTCTCATATATCTGTCTTGGGAGTGCTTGACTCTAGTAAAATGAGTGGCTGAAAAATAAACTCTTTCATTCCATAACATTGGTGCCCTTCATCTTGATCATAATGACACGCATAAAATAAAACAGTTGTAATATAATAAAAATGTTGTGAAGGAAAGGAGTACAGAAATAATTAAAGCAAACTTAGCTTAATAGTAGAGGATCATATTGGGAATATAATTAAAGCATATAAGTCAGTAGAATCGAAAAATGAACAACAATAACAAAGGCAGAGATTGTCATCCTTGAGTAACGAGCCTCCAGATCATTCCAGGCAGTGCTGACTAATCTGTCAAATATAATAGAGTTTGCAACTCACCACTGCATTAAGGATGTCAGTAATGTTCTCAGTTTATGGAGAGGGAATTTGAACTCTTTTCCCCTGAGATCAGTAGTTACCATGTGGATGTGGATTTTCAAGGACTGTGGAGTAAGCAAAGGTTTGGGGTTTGATAGATTGCATTCATGTGGTGCTTTGGGTCCCTTTGTGAACCCAGATTCCACATGAATCACAATGGCCACACTCCCTGAATATCAAACTTGCCTGTTCAATTGGATGACATTTTTCATAGTCAGTACCATGACTATGGGGAGCCATGACTAGGTTGTGACTGCTCCATTTTAAAGCAGATTGCAGCTCCCACCATCTCTCAGCTCATACCTACACTTACACAGAATAAGAGGTAACCCACTCTTTCCCTGGGTACATACCTCTCTCTAGGCTTTGATTATGCAAAAGAGTGCAAGCACAACCAGAGACACAAGGCTACTAGAAGCCTTATGGCAACTGTCATTCTGATCCTTATGGTGAGTTTCTGGTGCCTGGAATATCAAACTGGTCTGACAATCTCTCCCTTTTGTATTGTTGCATTCTCTAGTGGTTCTTGTTCTTTGTCTTTTGTTGTAAACCCCCAAATCTGGCCATCAAGCTGAAATCTAGCAGCAGAAGGAGGAAGAAGGACACATTAGCAAATCATAATGAAGAGAGGCCCCCTCTGGACGTGGAACCACCAAGCCTGGACAAACACCTGAGGAGGCATTTCACCAAATCTGCATCCAAGTAGAGAAGTGATAACTGGGGCAATGATGGCATTAGGATTATCTGGATGAGATACTTGGTGATATCCCAGACTGTGGCTGGGAAGAACGATTCTGAATGTTAAGAACTAGGGATGTCACCCACACCTGCTTGTCTAAGGCACTAACAATCTCCAGACTCCATTGTGTAACTATTTCGGAGAAATTTGACCATGAGAGCACAAAATCCATTCAGAAAAGAAGTTTTCTATTCTCAGCTGCATATGGAATTTAGACAATGTAGCACTGATCACATTACTTTCAGGAGAAAAAGGACATGTTAATCTTCCTATGCAACAATGACAGGAGAAGACTGAAGCAGCCCTAGTTTCATGAATGCTCCCCTCAACATCAAGAATAATTATGAAGTCTGGCTAGGTGAAGGCATCTCTCAGCATAACCAAATAGGATGTAGCAAAAGTACCCAGCAGAACATTAACATTTAAACACTCGGCTGTCTTGAGTCCTGCTCACAACAGGAAGAAGTTTGATCAGGAAGAAGTTGAGGGTGATGACAACAGATTCACCAGCTTCTCTGCCAGCCTAATTTCCATGTTATTGCAGTTCATCATTTCTTAATAATATTGTGTTTAGTTTAACAGCATCACTGTCTTTCTGGTCTGGCCGGTGGAAAAAACATATTGCAGCAACATATGGCCACTTGTTTACTTGAATTATTCATGTTGCACAACTCTTTTAAACAATGTTAAACAATAATGAAATATCAATGGTTTTGAACTGTCCAAAAGTTAGATGTTTTGCCTTTGAATGAGTGAAGGAGGGAAATTGAGGAGGGTTGGCGGGTGGTGAATGGAAGAGAGAGGGAGAAATGAGGGGGTGGTTGATGATTAGGAATGTTGCAGCCCCAAGTCACTCATCAGAGATTGGGCAGAAAATTAGACCATGAAAATCCAAAAGACTGCAGATGCTGGAAATCTGAAATATAAACAGTGCTGGAAACACTCAGCATATCAGACAGCATCTGTAGAAAGAGGAAGAGAGTTAATGTGTCAGATCTGATGCTCTTCCTCAAATCAAATTCAATGCTTTCTATCAATCCAAGGAGCTATCTGATCTCCATGTCCTGTAGTCTGGCCTTTGCTGCATTTCCCACATTTTAAATATCCCATGTTCCCTTCCCCTTCCTTTCTTCCCTCCCTCATCTCCACCTCTCTCTCTCATCCCTCTCTCTTGCATTACCTTCACTTTCTTGTCCTCTTTCTCCCTCACTCGCCTTTTCTCTTTCTCACCCTCTTTTCCCTGTCCCTTTATCTTTCACTCCTCATCTCTCTCTCCTCTTTTCAGCCTGCTCTCTGTCACCTATCCCTCTTGCAGCCTCTATCTCTATCTCTTGTTCTACGACCCACCCCCACAACCTGCCCTCATTCCCCTCTCCTCACTCTCAATCTCTCTCACCCTTTCCCCCTAGTTTTGGTACTGATGAAAGATTCCGATGCTCTGATGAAAAATCATCACTCTGAAACATTAACTGTTCTTTGCAGATGCAGCCTGACCAGTTTAGTGTTTCCAGCATTTTCTGTTTATTTTGGATTTCCAGGATCTGGACTATTTTGCAAATGGAAAAAATGATGTGATTAGGTTTGTTTACAAGCAAATATCTCGTGTCTCTCTCTTTCTCTCTCTTTTTCTATCTAGTTATTGCTTTCCTGTGTCTTCTTATTACTTGTAATTTTTGTTTTAACTTATTCTCCTCAATGTGTTTCAGTTAATGAAATATTGACCTAAATTAAAGCTTGGAAGAAATTATAACAACTTGAACACCATACTGACCACGTGAAATTCTGATGTTGTGAATTATGTGAGAATCTCTATTTTCAGATGCAAAATTGTCACATATTAAAAATTGGTGCTAATGATTTCTGTGCTGTAATGGGAGTTTTGATTCCTAAGGATAAAATTTTGTGCAAGCTTTGAAAAAGTACAAAGACTTTGAAAAAGAAGTGTAAAATTAACACATTAAAAGATAGAATCAGTTCCATGCTGTTCCACGATGTATCTGACAGCAATCTGTATATTAGTGAATAAGAGGACGAGTGCCAAAGATCAAGATTCCTCTTTCACATGAAGAGCTTTTAATGAGATACAGAAATCATGGAAATTGCCATAAGTCACTTTCATGTCATACATTTGAAGTTTCTGATGATAATATCATGTTGCACAGTATTACTGGGATCTTGCTTTACCAGATTATGATGGGATGCCTCATATACAGTATATCCCATGATACCTTTTCACACCATCTGCCTCTCTTTTATTATGAATAATAGGAAACAAATGGTTCTGAAAGTTATATTAAATGCCAATGAGACTTGATATTGTAATAGTTCTCAATTAAGTGAAATAATTCGATTGCTTCTGACAATATTTTATAAACCCGCAAAGAAGCTAACCATTTCTGCAGCCGGTATTTTTGTTTTTCTACATTTCCCTTCAAACTTCCATATTATTGTAAAGTTTTAAAGACCAATATTAATTAAACTTAATTGTCTGCACTGTGAGTATACAGTTTCACCAAAGTGATAGAAGGAAATTCTGAACTGACAAATGAAGGGCATAATGGATTCCATTCTATTTTCTTTTCCATTGTGAGGAAGAGCTCGTTGGGATCAGGAAATTAGAAACTGTCAGTGGGGAAGGACATTGGAAGTGTCCCGAATCTCAGTGTGAAGGGACTCTTAGGGGAGAAAAAAATAGAACGAATGTTAAATAGAAGGAAGTACTATGGGGCAAGAGCCGACTAAATCAATCAGTCTGTCAGGATATCCTGCCTGTGGATCTTGGGTAGGGTTAGAGGACTGTGAGGCTGGAGGCTGTGGAGGAAAGATCTGTTGAGGAAATGAGATCAATGTGGGAGGTAATGCCTTGATTTATTTAATGGCAGGGTTATAGTCCAGTGGGAGGTACAAAAAAGTGTCTGAGAGCTGACATTCAGCTTCTGCAAGACAGAGGTATGATGTTTGACTTTGTCCTCAGTGAGTAGAGGGCTGCAAGTTAAGAGCGGGCTAGGTTAGAGTGAGAAGGGCCATAGGAAAAATTGAGATAGTCAGTGTAGTGTAGGAATTAGTGGTGAATAGATCTAGAGAGAATAATAGGACAATAAGAGGGGCCCAGTCGGATTGGAATTCTGGAGCTGGGAGAAAGGATCAACAGTAAGGCGAGGACCTCTGGTCAAAGAAGTAGGCATGGAGGCGAGGGTAATGGACGAAGAAGAGTGAGACATCATCTCAGGCTCAGAATTCATTATGATGGTGATATGGGCAGCTGAGAACCAATCATTCGGAATCAGATGGGGGACAGCGAAAACATGGCAAGGGATGGGAATGGAGGTGTCGGAGGAAACCGACGGGGGATAAGGACCTGGAGGGGTATTTTTAGAATTCAGGAGCCATTGAAATTTGCAATCTTTGACTTCTGAAAGGAAAACAAGTTTTTGTTGAAACTCCAAATGGGGCAAAGGATGAAGTGGAACTGCAGGCCAGATCATTTTTGAGATGGAGTGAGTTGGTGCTATTGCAGAGAAAGTCCAAGAGCATGCCAACACATGGCATTGAATATTTCAGGATAAAACAGGAGTAGTAATGAGAGAGACACTGATACCCTGTCCTACATCATGGATCATCGTCGCCATGATTAGTCCATTGTAGAAGCATTGCACTTTCTGCTGGGGCACTAAAATGATGCTGATCTATGGGGTTAGCTTGGGGAGCTGCTAGACCTGTGTGTGGGGAGCTGATCTGGCGTGAGACATGGTGGGATAAAAGCTATGTTTCTATCCTGGGTAAAGGGATGAAATGTGGAGGCTGGGATTGGGGTCACAGAGAGGGCATTTGCAGGTTTTTGCTCCAATTAGTAATTTAACAACTTGTCTGCAGACATTAACTGACACAACACGGTGATAATTTGAAGTTAAGACTTTGTTAGAGGCTTGGACTTATCCTATTCAGTATTGTTTGTAATTTTGCGAGACAGAATACACAGGAGAAACTTACCAAAGGGAATGTTCAAATCTTGACTAAAAGTTAAAAAAAGAGCAGTACGGTTTTGGAGTTTGTTGTGTATCAAGGAATAAAGATTTAATCGGGAAAATAAAGTTAAATTTTAACAAAGCCTGTCTGTCCAACAGTGATTTGGAATCAACAAACAATTTGTTGGAGGAACTCAATGGGTTAAGCAGCATTTGTGGGGGGAAAAGGAATTGTTGACGTTCTGGGTGTAAAACCCTGCATCATGAATTGGGATCTTTTTGAATGGGTGAAAGAACAATCTCTCAGATATTTATGGGAAATAGTATGTTCTTTAAAATAACCAAATATAATATGTTAATACCCTTATATTCTGCTTGCTGTCTGGGATCATATCATCCTCTTCCACATCACCCTGTGACAAGTGTAAGACAGTGAGAACGAGTCACATGGGAATATCTGATCAACGTCTTTAACAAGAATACTGTATTTTTTGGTTTTTCCAGGGATTCTGATTAATGGTAACTTCTGTCATAAATATTCAATCAAAAGCAGAGAAATTACAAAACCAAATGGGAAGTTTTCTAAAACTACTTTTGAATTGGACTTGTAATTCAGGATAGATAGTAATAGAATAATTTCCTCTGTAAAATGTTTGTTTCTTTGCCTATAAGAATTTTAAGGAAATTGTATTTGGTTGCCTGACCATTCCCACAACATTGAAAAATTATCTCTCAAGTCTCACAGATAGTTTAGTAAGATCACCAGCAAGCCAAAGAATAGCTTGTAATAGATATTTGGATACTGCAAATGTGATTGGTTATAAGTGAGGCGACAGGCCTGAAGAAACGTTTGGTGAACTTGACTGAAAACTGGTCTCAGACATGCATATGATGTGATTGCAGCGTAACTTGAAATGGTTACTGTGACTCAGGAGAGAAACATAACTGTCTAAATTATCAAAGTAGCAACAGAGGAAGTGACTTGAAGCAGTCAAGATTGGTTAACACATGGGTGTCTTTTAGGGTAACCAGAGTTAAAAATAAGATAGACAATTAAGCACTGGGGAAAAATGATACTTAAGGTAAAAATATTCACATGATGGACACAGTTAATAAGAGAATTGGATAGAATTTTATGTCTGCATTTGCTTGATCATAAGAAATTGTGATAATTACAGATCTTAATATGTTTTAAAAATAGCAATTTGAGACTTTTAGATACTTTCAAATATGTCTTAATTATAGAAATATTAAGAAGCATTCAATATTTTTGACAGCCAACTAAACCAACAATGTATTCTGGTCCATTCTTCTTCAAATGATAACATAAAGTTGCAGAAGGTCCTGTTATCAGGAGCTGATAACAGGGCCTTTTGCAACTGTTATCACAAAATGGAGCTGACTTCTCCCAACATGATCCTACTGAGGGGGAAACTTATGAAGTAAATCCATACCTTCCTTAGAAGCCAGTGACAAACACAAGTAGCTCACTGCACTCTTCTTATTTTGGGCCATTTTGTTTTATTTTTCATGTAGAGAGCGTACAATTTTAAAATTAAGCCTCTGTTACTGACCTGATTGCAGAGGACAAATTCTCCATTTGATTATAATTCTGCATATAATGGTCTGAAAATCTCCTGCAACATGTTTTGAAATGATCCCCTTTAAGTTCATAAATAATTATTAAATTACCTTAAATATTAATTTTAAGGTAATTTTATAACTATTTTCCAGACCATTGTTAACTCAGCTGGCCTTTACATTTAGAATCTACCTTTACATTTACTTTCTTTATGTTGTCTTCATTTTCTGTTGTTTCTTGCTTACTTTCTATACAGCTATCAAAAGCATCTTGTGCTTGTCTAGGTTTTCAATAAATAATGTTATAAAATGTTATAGAATTTGGATAACTAATCACTGGGGAAAAGGACATTAAGTTGAAAAAAATGATAGGGTGGGTGTAATTAAAAGAAGAATTAGACAGGAATAGGACTCCCCACTTTTTAGTTCATCAAACTTGGCTGAGGCTTCTTACAATTGTTACATTCAGGACTTCCACTGGATCTTTTCTTGCTGCTATTTGCTCAATCTTAATTGTAGTTTAATACTCAAAGTAAGTTAATAAGTGAACACAGTTGTGGAAGTATTAATTGAAGAGCAGATGCTAGAAATCTGAAATAAAAACAGAAAGTACTGGAAATACTCAACAGGTCAGGCAGCATCTGTGAAGAGGGTAACAGAGTTAATGTCTTAGGTCAATGGCCAACCACCGGATACATCTACTCTTGACCTCTTTTTTCAGCATTGTGTTCCCTGGATAACATTGGTTTCTGCCTATCATAGACATTCCCTTTGTTCTCTCCACCCCTCCGCCTCCCTGCAACATAAACACACACTTGTTTGCTCACTTTGCCTGTTCTAATGAATAGTCATATCCTGAAATGTTAACTCTGCCTCTCTCTCCACCGATTCTGCCTGACCTGCTGATTGTTTCCAACACTTGTTTTTAGTGGAAATTTTAAGCCTGAGACTTTCCATTTATGTTCTATGAAGCATTCTTTTTCACTTATGTTTTTTTATGTAGTAAATTTCAGCAGTAGGTTTCACTGCAAATGCAGAGCATGCTATAAATAGGAATTAATAGGAATGAAATAATTATAGATGTTTATCTGATTGTTGCTTTGGAAATTGAGAAATTATTTTCTGCCCTTTTCGGAATCCAGCTAATATTTTCTTTTGATTTTCTTTTGTTTTCAAGAGCACTGGATTAATCATAAAAAGCATATATCAGGTTTGTAAACAAACAAGTACATAATACAGTTTATTCATTCACTTATCCTTAAAGTCATAGAGTTATACAGCATGGGAGCCCATTGAGTCCATGCTGACCATCAAGCACCTATTTAAACTAATCCTACACCAACCCCAATTTATTCCCCCACATTCCCATCAATTACCTCTGGTTTCTATCACTCAACTAAACACTACAGAAATATACAGCAACCAATTAATCTACCAACCCATGTCTTTTGGATATGGGAAGGTACCAGAGCACCAGAGGAAACGCACACAGTCACAGAGAGAATGTGCAAACTGTAGCGGCTAGCTACACACTACGAAATGAAGACACAGAGTCGCTGGTTTGAAATCAGAAGTCGAATGAATGACAGGGGCACGGTGCGCCTTTAATATCCGAGTACTTCCCACGCTGATGTCACGCGCGGGTCACCTTATCTTCCCGCGAGCAGGCTTTCCTAGCCCGACGATGGGGAAGGAGGAGGGCCCTGTGCCATCTTGGATCGGGGCCTCCGGCGACGTTCACGATGTCAGGAGCTGGTTCGATGCCAGTACGGTGAGTTGCTACATAACCACCCCCCCCCAGAACCGGCGATACCGTCGCGAAAACCAGAATTAAATAAACTATGACTTGGGTGGCCTGCCCCTGCGTCGCGCTCGCTGCACCACCACGGGTTGGTCCAAGTCTAAATGAGCTGGCTTCAGCCGGTCAACCGTAAACACCTCCTCACGCCCCCCCCCCAGTGTCCAGCACGAATGTAGATCCATTGTTCCTGATGACCCAGAATGGCCCTTCATACGGCTGCTGCAGCGGTGTTCGGTGCGCGCCCGTCCTGACGAAGACAAATTTACAGTCTTGGAGGGAAGTCGGCATATGGGCCAGGGCCTGTCCGTGTTGCGAGGTGGGCATCGGGGCCAGTTTTCCAAGCCGCTCGTGCAACCAGTCGAGTACCGTGACAGGTTCTTCCTCTGGCCCCTGAGGGGCTGGTAGGAACTGACCCGGGATGACTAAGGGCGTTCTGTAGACCATCTCCGCGGACGAGGCATGCAGGTCCTCTTTTGGCGCAGTGCGTATCCCCAGCAGGACCCAGGGGACTTTGTCTACCCAGTTGGGCTCCTTAAGGCGGGCCATGAGTGCCGACTTCAGGTGTCGATGGAACCTCTCCACCAGCCCATTGGATTGCATGTGATAGGCGGTGGTGAGGTGGATCCGGGAACCCCACAAGTCGGTGAAGGCAGACCACAGGCCGGAGGTGAATTGAGCTCCCCTGTCTGAGGTGATATGTGCCGGGACACCGAAACGGGCCACCCAAGTTGACAAAAGGGCCCGTGCGCAGGACTGGGTGGAGGTGTCTGCGAGCAGAATCACTTCAGGCCAGCGGGTAAAATGGTCGACAATCGTGAGGAGGTACCGCGCTCCTCAGGAGACTGAAAGGGGGCCGAGCAGGTCGACATGGATATGGTCGAACCTCCGGCAGGTAGGTTGAAAATCCTGCAGGAGGGCCTTGACATGCTGCTGTACTTTCAAGGTTTGGCAGTGTGTGCAGGACCGGGCCCATTCGGAAACCTGTTTACGCAGGCCATGCCACACGAACTTGTCGAACACCATCCGGACTACTGTCCGGATAGATGGGTGTGCAAGGCCATCGATGGAATCAAACACCTGTCGGCGCCAGGCAGCAGGGATGATGGGGCGGGGTCTACCTGTGGAGATATCGCAGAGCAGGGTGCGCTCACCGGGGCCTACCAGTAGGTCTTGCAGTTGCAGGCCCGAGACTGTGGTGCGATAGCTGGGCACCTCCCTGTCCGTTTGCTGTGCCTCCACTAAGGCGCCGAAATCCAACCCCTGGGACAAAACCTGGATGGTGGGCTGTGACAGTGCATCCGCGACCATGTTCTCTTTCCCAGACAGATGGCAGATGTCAGTGGTGAACCCTGAGATGTACGACAAGTGCCGCTGCTGCCATGCTGACCAGGGACCTGAGACCTTGTTGAAAGCGAAGGTCAACAGCTTGTGGTTGGTGAAAGCTGTAAACGGCCTGCCCTCCAAGAAGTATCGGAAGTGTCTGATGGTCAGGTACAACGCCAACAGCTCGCGGTCGAAGGCGCTATATTTGAGCTCTGGTGGTCGAAGGTGCCTGCTGAAGAACGCCAGCAGTTGCCAACGCCCTTCGATAAGCTGCTCTAAAACGCCTCCGACTGCTGTGCTGGAGGCGTCGACCGTGAGGGCAGTCAGGATGTCCGTACGAGGATGCACCAACATGACCGCGTCCACCAAGGCCTGCTTGGTTTTGACGAACACGGTGTGAGCCTCTTCCGACCAAACAATGTCCTTGTTTCCGCCCGACAGGAGAGCAAACAACTGGCACATGATGCGGGCCACAGATGGCATGAACTGGTGATAAAAGTTTACCATACCGAGGAATTCCTGCAGGCCCTTGATGGAGGTGGGTCTGGCAAAATGGCGGATGGCATCGACCTTCACAGGCAGGGGCGTGGTGCCGTGTTTGTCGATCTGATGGCCCAGGAAATCGATTGACTCAAGCCCGAACTGCAGTTGGCTGGGTTGATGGTCAGGCTGAAATCCCTCAGGCAAGAAAAGAGTTGGCGGAGGTGCGTGAAATGTTCCTGGTGGCTGCTGCTGGTGATCAAGATGTCGTCGAGGTATATGAAGACGAAGTCAAGGTCACGCCCGACTGCGTCCATCAGTCGTTGGGAGGACTGAGCAGCATTCTTGAGGCCAAAGGGCATCCGGACGAATACAAAGAGGCCAAAAGGTGTGATCAGCGCCGTCTTCGGAATGTCGTCCGGATGCACCGGGGTCTGGTGATACCCACGGATGAGGTCGACCTTGGAAAAAATGGACCACCCGTGCAGGTTGGCAGCGAAGTCCTGAATATGTGGCATGGGGTACCGGTCCGGGGTAGTAATGTCATTCAGGCGTCCGTAATTGCCACAGGGTCGCCAGCCTCCGGCTGCCTTGGGGACCATGTGTAGCGGAGAGGCCCATGGGCTGTCCGACCTGCGGATGATCCCCAACTCCTCCATTTTTTTGAATTCCTCTTTCGCGAGACGGAGCTTGTCCGAGGGTAGCTGCCAGGCGCGGGCATGGAGGGGAGGGCCCTGGGTGTGGATGTGATGCTGGATGCCATGCTTGGGCAAGGTGGTGGAGAACTGGGGCGTTAGTACGGACAGGAACTCTGCCAGGACCCTGGTGAACTCGGTGGTCAACGTGGTGATGGAGTCGAGGTGTGGGGCCGGTAGCTTGGCCTCACCCAACGAGAACGTTTGGAAGGTCTTGGCATGTACCAAACGCTTACCCCGCAGGTCAACCAGCAGACTGTTGGCATGAAGGAAGTCTGCCCCGAGGAGTGGTTGCGCAACGGTGGCCAGGATGAACTTCCAAGTAAAGGAACTGGAGGTGCACCAAACGGGTGCCAAAGGTCCAAATGGTGCTACCGTTGGCGGCTCTGAGGGCGGGTCCTGGTGTGAAGTTGCGAGTCTCGTGGCTGTTTGGAGGCATGACGCTGACTTCAGTTCCGGTGTCCACTAGGAAACGACGTCCGGAACATCTGTCCCACACACGTAAGAGGCTATCCGAGTGGCCAGCCACCATAGCCATCAGCGGTGGCTGGCTCTGGTGTTTCCTGGAAACCTGCATGGTGGCCAGCACCTGCGGGTGTCAGCACCCCACTGCTGGTGGTAGAAACACCATTGATCGGTCAGTGTCTCAGACCTGGTGGCGGGTGGGGTGCGTTCGATTGCCGGGTCTGGCCTGCTGGGCCGCTGGGTACGTGGCGTGGCAACGCGCTCGACGGACGCCCCACTCTCCTTTTTCGCCCACCAAAGGACATCCGCCTGGGCAGCCACCTTCCAGGGGTCACTGAAATCGGCATCCGCCAGGAGCAGGTGGATGTCATCAGGCAACTGCTGCAGGAAAACCTGCTCAAACATCAGGCAGGGTTTGTGGCCATCTGCCAGGGCCAACATCTCATTCATGAGTGTGGAGGGGGGTCTGTCACCCAACCCATCGAGGTGGAGGAGGCGGGAGGCCCATTCGCATCGGGGAAGGCCGAAAGTCTCAAGAAGGAGGGTCTTGAACTTATCGTACTTCTCCCCCTCCGGGGGCGCCTGAATGAAATCCTCGACCTGGGCTGCGGTGTCTTGGTCAAGGGCGCTCACCACGTAGTAGTACTTGGTGTCGTCTCTTGTAATCTGGCGAATCTGGAACTGGGCCTCGGCCTGTTCAAACCAGACACGAGGACTGAGGGTCCAGAAGGTGGACAGTTCAAGGGCTACTGCCTGTACCTCTTGTTGTGCAGACATCGTGGGTCCAAAAATGTTTGGGCCCGTCGGGGTCACCAATGTAGCAGCTAGCTACACACTAGGAAATGAAGACACAGAGTCGCTGGTTTGAAATCAGAAGTCGAATGAACAACAGGGGTGCGGTGCGCCTTTAATATCTGAAAATTTCCCGCACTGGCGTCACGCACGGGTCACCTGACCTTCCCACGCACGGGCTTCCGGCGATGTTCACAATGTCAGGAGCCGGTTTGATGCCGGTGCAGTGAGTCGCTACAAGACCCAATGCAGACAGCACAAGTGATCAGGATCGAACCGAGGTCACTGGAACTCTGAGGCAGCAGCTCTATTAGCTGTACTACTCTGCCACCCAGATATGCATTGGTTTTCAAGGCCCACATATATTAGTTACTGTCAAGTTCAGGTACTGATATCTTTCACAATAATCAAGGTATCTTAATATTTCATTCAGGATGTTTTGCTTTTTCTGTTTATGTGGTTTTCAAGCAGGAATTAAAATTATTGTCAATGCTTTGGATTTTTGTGTATTAGCAAAAGTATTGTCCATATTCTAGTTTGCCAAATGACAAAATCCTTGAATAATAAAATGGTAAATACATATAAAAAAATATTGTAGGAAACATCTTTTCTAACCTGTTCTGCTCTCCACTTTTCACCTTCCTCTACCCTTCTTTGCTCCAATTAGATTTCATCCCTTCCCTCCACAACAGGATGGTGAGCATGGTGTGAGGAGGGGGCAGTGGTGAAAAGGATGAGTGGGACCAAGGGACATTACTGAAAGTAAATAATGAAAAAGATGTGTCTACTACTGGGCAAATGGGGAGCAAAGGATTAGATTGGTATTCTTGAATTAAGATTTACTCATTACAGATAGTGAAGTAAGTACGGAGATTATTTAAATGTGTATGGGATAAATACTTGATAAAAAGGAAAATGAAAGGACCTGAGGAAAATGAAGTTATAGGAGAGAATGATAACACTAAAGCAGAATGGCTTCTATCATTAGAATTGATATGGCTTATATCATTATGTTGGAACTTCTATCATTATATGAAAAGCTTCCTTTTTTGTTTCTGAGCTCAGTTGGTGGTATTGAAATGTTGGTGTTGAGCTGAATTTAGCATTTTTCAACTCAGTAGTACAAAAATAATATCACTTGAAATTGAACAATGAAAAATGAAGCAGGTTTTAATTAATATGGTAAAGCAAAAACAAAAGGGGAACATGTCAACTCCATCATTCTGGTTGGCAAGGAAATGCAAAGTTATGCAAAATTTATCTCAAGGGCCCCTGATACAAAATTAAGAGGTGCAACCTGTGCCATATAACAGTAAGATATTATGAAGTCAGACATTTAGAAATAACCAGCTGCTTTTTACATGGCAAGGACAAAATTATACTAAAGCAGTAGCATTAACTTAATGAAACAGATGGCAACAAAGCACTGATTAATATAATTAGTTTAATGCCATATGGCAGGCAGTACAAATAGGCATTCTGTATGCTTATTTATTACATGTACTGCCTGTGTTTCAATTCTGAAACAAAGGCAGTATATGTCATAAATAAGCATACTGTATAATAGTAAATGCCTGGCATTGAAGTTTCTGTTTCCCACCAAGGGTAATGTATTGAGCTCTGGCATATAAAGAGGGAATTTTAGAAATGATATTGTGCTACTATATTTCATGCTATTGTGCCATAATATCTACCTTATGAAAAAAATTATTGCATCCACTGTCACCTCAGATGTTTTTTGGTTTATTCTGTTGCCGTTTTCCAAAATGAGAAAACAAATTTACAGTTAAATAGATTATGTATTTGTATTGGTATTGGTTTATTATTGTCACTTTCACCGAGGTACAATAAAAAACTTGTCTTGCATACCGATCATACAGATCAATTCATTACACAGTGCAGTGAGGTAGTACGGGGTAAAAACAACAACAGAATACAGAGTAAAGTGTCACAGCTACAGGGAAGTGCATTGCAGGTAGACAATAAGGTGCAAGGTCATAACAAGGTAGATTGTGAGGTCAAGAGTCCATCTCGTCATATAAGGGAACCATTCAATAGTCTTATCACAGTGGGATAGAAGCAGTCCTTGAGCCTGGTGGTATGTGCCCTCAGACTCCTGTATCTACTGCCTGATGGGAGAGGAGAGAAGAGAGAATGACCTGGGTGGGTGGGGTCTTTGATTATGCTGGCTGCTTCACCAAGGCTGCAAGAGGTATAGGCAGTGTCCATGGAGGGGAGGCTGGTTTCCATGACACGCTGGGCTGTGTCCACAACTCTCTGCAGTTTCTTGCAGTCCCGGGCAGAGCAGTTGCCTTACCAAGCCGTGATTTTTAACCTTTATTTGGAAAATGGAAGGTACTAGATCAGTCTGCCCAATTTTCCTTTCGTATTGGTTTCGTTATGGTTTGCTTTCAATTTGCAGGAAGTTGATATGATAATTTTTAACTTTTTTTCCAAGAATGCTTGCTGGCTTTGATATGATCAGGTAGCAGTGGTGAAGGGTTAAAGATTGGAATGCAATCCCAACCCTGCAACATATGCTGCCATTTCCATGGTGGCTGATAGCCTGGTGTCTGAGTGATGTGATGTAGAGAGACAGGACACTTTATAATTTATTAAAACTGAGTTCATTCAGTGCAATTGGCTGTTAGCTGTTGCCCAGGAGACCAGCTGCCTGGTGAGAAATGGAGCTAAAATGTGTTACGGAGGATTTTTGCATCCCTGGCCTTCTTGGTTTTTGCCTTACCTTTACCCTCCTCATAATCAGTTGCACCTGGGATTATATTGTAAAAGTGTTTGGCATAATTGTTCAAAACTTAGGCCTCTGTTCTTTCAGCATAGGTTATTATTATTTTACTAGTTTGGATCCAGGGGAACATCTCTGGTCAACAGTTATTCTTCATTAATATTTTTGCAGTTGCGTTTCCCAACAACACTCTTAATGGACACTGAATTGGCTGTTATGTATTGTTGGATATTTTGAAAGGGAACGTAAAATTTAGGTTTTATTTTTACCTTAAGTGTAAGTTTACTGTTCAGTACTCAACTTCTGCAGTTTTCTAACCTTCTTTGCCATCTTGTCCATCTCCTAACAAGAGGCTGTCCTACTTAGAGCTGAGCATGCCACACCCATCCTAAGAATCTGAAAGATTTTGAAACCGTGCAACTTTAATTCTTCCAAGGTGTGGAACTGCTAGTTGGTGCAGTTTAAAGCTCTGCCCATGATCCCAGTGACTAACATACACACACAAACACAACAAAGAAACACATACACACACACACACACACACACACACACACACACACACACACACACACACACACACACACACACACACACACACACACACACACACGTCATGGCTTGTTAGTGCACGTAACTGTATTGCTCTCCCAACCTGCCCACAATCCCCAACACTACCCTCTGACAGTAAAGATTCACAGCAAAAAGCTGGAAAATATGCACCACTTCCCAAATTTTGTGAGCCACTTTGCAGTAATAGGCAGATATTGATGACGAAATTCACTGCTGTCTTCAACATGTTAGCACAATCTTTGACTGATTGAGGAAAAGAGCATTTGAAGGTTAAGACCTCAGACCTGGCATAAAACCTATGGTCTATCAGGCAGCAGTGATTCCTGTCTTTCTATATGCTTCTGAGACTTAGGAAATCTACAGCAAGCACTTAAAGGCACTGGAAAGACACCACCATTGCTGTCTCTGCAAAATCCCCAAATTCACTTGCAGAATAAATGAACCAATGATGGTATCTTCTCTCCACCTAACTTCTCCAGCATTGAGGCTATCATTAGACTGCTGACTCCATTAGGTAGGTCAAAATGTTCACATGCCTGACACCAGACTCCTTGAACAGATGCTCTATCCAAGCTCTGTCACAGTTAGAAACTACCAGGCAGACAAACAAAAAGGTTTCTGAGGATGTTTTCAAAATAAGAGGAAGAGGTTGATAAAACAATCTGTCCCAGCTATACAGGAATACTTCCTGCTTTCTGGGGTAAACATTCTACTCACAGCCCAACATTGTCCAGCTCGCTACATCTGAAATAGTTGTCCTACGTCAACCTATGCTTTCATCTTAGATATCCCACTGAGTCATGAATTTGATACAATTTGATAAGGTAGATGAGCTAAAATTTATTGAAGTATGTCTCATTTCTCATTGCACTTGTTTTATTACCTTTGGATGCCAATGCTATGCCACAAGGCTAGAATTTCAAACTCTCCTCCAACTCCCACAATTTCTCCTACTTCATATGGTTCTTAAATGCCAAACTGTTCCTATATTTTTTCAAAATAGAATTGTTACATTATGCACAGAAATAGCAGGAATGGCATCCTTTTTGAACTCTTGTTCTTCTATTACAAACTCTTTCTGTAGGAGACACTGGAACCTTTCCAGTGCCAGGTTGCTGACTTAGAAGCTGCACTGTCAGTACCAGTTACCAACCCTCACCCTTTTCTCTGTACCCTGAATTTAAGGTGAGTCATATTTACCCATTCTTAATTTCTACCTCTCAGTCCTGTAAATGTACCACAGCCATGGATGGCATAAGAGGAAGAGGATGATAAAAAATAAAGCTACCCAGCATCATTGCTATAGGTCAACAGTATAGTATCCAGCACTCAAGTGGTTCCGTCAGAGCATCTGGCGAAGTGGGGGGAAAGACCAAGCTCTGCTAGGTAGTACCCAGTATAGGCCTGATGCCAAAAGGCCTGCATCAGTTTTATGACATTCTATGTTTCATAATAACTCAGTCACCAGCAATCCTGACCATAAGGTGGTATCCACGAAAAATAATGAATGGCATGAATAGAAAATGACATACTGTTTTTCATTAATAGGATGTGACCATTCCTGGCAAAGCCAGCATTTATTGCTGATCCCTAATTGCCCTTGAGAAGGCAGTGGTGAGGCACTGGATTCTTGAGCTGCCACAGTCCTTCTAGTGAAGGTACTTGCATAGTTTGACTGGGTACGAAGTTCCACAATTGAGGCCCAGTAATAAATTTAGAAGTGACGATGACTTGAGACTTAGAGAGGAACTTACGGGAGGTGGTGATCCCAGTTGCCAGCTGCTCTTGAATTCTAAGTGGTAGATGTTATGGGTTTGCAAGGTGCTTTCTAAGTAGTGTTGATAATTAAATACAGCATATTCTGTAGGCGATATATGCTGCAACCATGGCGCGCTGCTGGTGGTGTGAATGAATGTTCAGGATAGTAAATGAGTACAAATTAGGAGAGTGTCTTGTCCTGGATGGGGATGGGTTGTTTCTGGAGCTGTGTTCATCCTGAAAATGAAAAGGATCCTGTTATGCTCCTGAAATTTGCCTTGTAGAATTTCCGTGGCTGATCTAGTTGTCCCAGGTCAAAGGTGACCTCAAAAATGTTATTGTGGAGCATACAATGCCATTGAATATACATTCTCTAGTTGGAGATAATCATTGTCTAGCACTTGTATGACGTGAATGTTACTTGCTACTTAACAGCCCATGCCTGAATGTTGTCTAGATCTTGATCCATGTATGTACTGCTTTATTTTCTGAAAAGATACAAATGGAATTGAACATTGTACAATCATCGGTGAACATCCCACTTCTGACATGATGGAAGGAAAGTGAATGAAACAGCGACTGAATATGATTGGGCCTTGGACATTCCCTGAGGAATTCCTGCAGCAATGAACTCATGGGGTTGAGATGATTGACTTAGAGCAACCAATGCCATCTTGCTTTATATGACACCCATTTTGTTACGCGTAGCTAAATGTTTAGTTGTCCTCATTTAAACACTGGATGTGCAGGACCGTGGGGAGTTTTCATCCATTCCATTGGTTGTGGGAGCTTTTTACCTTTGTCTATTGCATGGCTCTTTCATTGTTTCAATTGCAGGTTGTCACTTCATATTTATGGACACCTGGTGACTTCCTGATGTGACCTTCTGAACTCCTTAATGCCCTGACCTGAAAATACTGGTGGAATGAGGAATAAGCCAGGCCATGAGACCTCACATTGAGATGGAATAGAAATCTGCTGCTATTGGTCCACAGCTCTTCTTTAATGCCAGTTCTGACCTGCCAGATATTTCCTGAATCTATGCCACAGAACACAGTGGAGGTTGCTCTGGATGAAGCTGGGACTTACATGCCACAGTGAAGTGGTCACTCCTACAATAATTAACGTGGACAGATGCATTTGCAACAGGTAAAACAAAGAGGACTAGGAATAATGCCCAGTGTCAGTTTACTTAGCACCTGTTGTCAACTTAATCTGGCAGCCATGTCCTCCAGAACCTAGCCAGCTTGGTCAGTGGTCATGCTGAGATAAAACATTGAAATCCTCCAAACAGAGCACAATCTGTGCCCTTGGTACTTCAGTGTTTCTTTAAAATGTTGTTCAATGTGGAGAAGTATCAAATTATCAGCTGAGGTCAAATAATAAATGGTAATCAGCAGGAGTTTCCTTGCCTGCGTTTGATGCTATCTGATTACATCAGTGTTAAGGACACTCCTAGCTGTAGAACTGTGGTGCCAACTAAGGTGGGACAAAGTGTATCCAGGGATTGTGAGGGCAGAGTTCAGGACTTCAGCTGGTTGATTTTGGGAGTAAATCTACAACTTAATGTTGCTTGACTAATCTGTGGGTCAGCTCTTCCAATTTAGACACCAGTTTCCAATTATTCAGGGGGTGCTGTTTGCAAGGTTAACTGATCTGGAAGTAATTTACTGTGTCCTAATCCTGTGTTTAGATCAATTTAAGTGATCAGTCCAATTTTCTTCTTATTTGGTTTAATTTATCTGATAATCTCAAATGACCAGCTGGGCCACTTCAGGGTCACCAGAGTCACAAGTAGGCCAGACTGGGTACACCTTGCAAACGGCACCTCTTGAATAATTGGGAACTAGTTCCCGGCAGCATATTTCCTTCTCTTAAGGATCCCGATAGGTTTTTGATGACAATCTGATAGTTTTTAGGACACCATTCCCAATACTACTTTTAAAAAAATTCTAGATTATTTTATTAACCGAATTTAAACCAAACAGCTACCATGGCGATCATTCGGGATTGTTAGTTCAGGCCTCTGGATTACTCCCTTAGTTACAGTATATGACCAGTACACTACTGCTTCTTGCCTTCTGAAAATTAAATGCAGGTCTCTTCAGTCAAATTGCAAAATTAAATTTTTAAAAATAGTTTCCATTCATTTTTCAATTACTGAAAACCTTATTCTCAATGTCACTTACTTTCTGCAAGCTGTGTGTGAAAGAATCTTATAGTGACTATCAGGTATTGTTAGAAAACTCTCAGGGACCTTTCTAATTAAAAATGCACAAGCTGTGGGTTTTCTTGCAGGGAACCACTTCCAGCATAAATCAGTGCACTTAAGGCTGTGGAAACATCAGGGAAGAGTGGATAGTTTCTTGGAGGCTAATCCCCATTCATTCTAAGCCTCTAATAAAAAGACTTGCTGAGGAAAGAGTCCCAGCAACCTGAACAATGTCAACAACTACTTGCCTATTTTCAGGATTATGAGGAAAGTCTGTATTTAGTTCTAGGAACAACACTTTAGCATGGATGTCAAGGCCTCAAAGAAGAATGAGGAAGTTCTTAAAATTATATGAAAATTACTCTCACAAATGTGCATAAGCAATACCTCACTTTTTCTCTTCTTCCTACAAATAAACCTAAGTGTTCACTGACCAGTGATGACGCAGCTTTGCTATCCTCATGTACTGAAATGTATAGCTTCATACTTCAAAAATAATGTTGATGATCCAATGACTGAGGGGAATGTTACACTTTGGAGCTTTGCATGCTAGGTTTCTAGGGTACAGATCCACTTTCTATATTGCACATTTCTTGTAACCAGCAAAACCCTCATTGTGTTTTCACTGGAAGGGCCTTTGACTGATTGGCCCCTTATAAATTACACATTTGGCCTCAGTGTAGGTGTACATTTCTGGACACTGCACTATTGCATGGACATCAAGGCCTCAGAGAAGAAGAAGAAGAAGAGATTTACTTGAAGTATACCAAAGATAAGCTACTTGAAATGTCACTAGTGAAGCTGAGATTGTTATTGATAGTACAGAGAAAATAATGGGAAATTTCATACAGATTATAAAAGGTTTTGATATATATTTGAAAAAAGACTCTGCAGCTATAAGAGCAGAGGAGTGGCACTAATTGAATAACTCTTTCAAAGAGGCATGATGGGCCAAATGCTCCCACTTCTATGCCAGATGGAAGTTTCAAATAACCTGGATATTATATGTAATTGACTTGAATTATTATTAAAAGTGGCTGTCAATGAATGGTAAATTAATTTAATCTGTCTTATATCTAACAGTAAATAGCAGACACTGATATTCTGCGTAAAGTATCACTCTATTGGTATCAAAGACCAATAAATATAATAAAAGATTGGATAAGCTATGTGTAACTCATACCTGGCTAAATTAATTTTGCAATATTGGTATAAGTAACGTAGCTGACAATTTCCGATATTCTTACAAAACAGTTCATAAGTCTTTCAGAAAGCTATAAATGAGAACACTGTTCATTCTGCATTATAATCCTTCAGTAATGACAGCAACTATATGAACTTTAGGTAATTGTAAGGACAAAGTATTTCTCACTGAACTACATGAATTGTGTTTATTAATAATATATTCATTAACTATTATACTCTAGAGATGCTAAGTACACAATATGCTAACTCCCAATTTTTTTTATTCATAAACATTATTGCCGTAAGTTGTGCTGTTTCATATTCCCAAATATTGATCAGTTTTCAATATTCCGACTTAATCACTGATGTTTTTGTTTTGACAGACAGGTATTAAGCTTTTCACCAAGCTTTTGAATGAGGAAAGCCAGCTCCTCAGTTGCTTGAGACTTGTCTTCTAGAAGTTCATATCGAAGGCTTGAGATATCCTGTTTGATTTCTTTCAGTTCACCTGGGAAATAAGATTGCAATGTTAGCAAGGACACTAGGGAGCAAACTGTAAAATAGATATTGATTTAAAGAAATGAGATATGAAAAAGAACATTAGAAAAAATATACAATGCAATGTAGTCGGAAACACTAAATATAAATTGAAACACAAGTTATCCTGTTACAGGCAAATATAATGCTATTTACCCTGTTGCCAAAGATGGATTCTTTATCTTTCATCTACTTCCACATTCCTTACTTTTACTCCTACCATATTGCCTACTCCCATGTGTTAAATTCCACTTTTTACTTTTTAACTCATTCATGGAAGGTGGACTTTGTCAAGGTTTTATTTATTGCATTTATTGCCTGGTTTGGTAGGCTATTTCCAGGCCAGGGAATGATTAAGTCTGGAATCACAGAGAGGCTAGATGAGATCAGGTTGACATTTTTTTAATGAGATGTGGGCATCACTGTTAAGAAAGAACAGTGAACAGTGAAACATTTCCAACTCAGTATGGTATGTGATTTGTAAATTTGATAGACTATTGATATTAGGTTTATTTTTAATTCCAGATTATTTAATTAATTAAATTTAATTCCCGATTTGCCATGGTGGATCTAAACTCATGCCTCTTAATCATTAGTTCATGACTTTGACTATTTTGCTGCTATATTCTCTGCAAACTTCTTAATCATGGCTCATCCATTTGTCTAAATCATTGATGTATACCAGGAAATCCAAAGACTTAGTTATAAACCATACTAACAGCATTATAGACACTAAAATACTCATCAAATGATATACATTGCTTCCTAGAACTGACTCAATTTTAGATCTGCCCTGTTACTTTTTAGTTTTCTGACTATTTTGCCTTGGTGGAATTTGTCAAAAGATTTGCTAAAATCCACAAAGAATACATTAAATGCCCTATTCTCATTGACCTTTTATCACCTCTTCCAAAAGTTCAATTGACAAAAGCCGAAAGACAAATCTGTTGGAATTCTTTAAGGAAGTAATAGGCAGGACAGACAAACGAGAGTCAGTGGATGTTGTTTACTTGGATTTTCAGAAGGCCTTTGACAAGGTGCCACACACGAGGCTGCTAAACAAGATAGGAGCCTGTGTATTACAGGAAAGGTACTAGCATGGATAGAAGATTGGCTGACTGGCAAAAGGCAGAGAGTGGGAATAAAGGGGGCCTTTTCTGGTTGGCTGCCAGTGACTAGTGGTGTTCCGCAGGGGTCGGTGTTGGCTCTGCTACTTTTCACGTTATTAATGATCTGGATGACAGAATTGATGGCTTTGTGGCCAAGTTTGTGGATGATATAAAGATAGGTGGAGGGCCAGGTAGTGTTGAGGAAGCAGGGAGTCTGTAGAAGGACTTGGACAGGTTGGGAGAATGGACAAAGAAGTGGTAGATGGAATACAGTGTAGAGAAGTGTACAGTCATGCACTTTAATAGAAGGAATAAAGGCACAGACTATTTTCTAAACAGGGAGTGAATTCAGAGATCGGGGGTACAAAGGGACTTGGGAGTCCTAGTGCAGGATTCCCTATAGGTTAACTTGCAGGTTGAGTCAGTAGTAAGGAAGGCAAATGCAATGTTAGCATTCATTTCAAGAGGACTAGAATATAAAAGCAAGGATGTAATGCTGAGGCTTTATAAGGCGTTGGTCAGACTACATCTGGGGTATTGTGAGCAGTTTTGGGCCCCATATCTTAGGAGGTATGTGCTGGCATTGGAGAGGGTCCAGAGGAGGTCGATAAGAATGATCTCGGGAATGAAAAGATTAATGTATGAGGAGCGTTTGATGGCTCTGGGCCTGTATTCTGTGGGATTTAGAAGGATGAGGGGGGATCTCATTGAAACCTACTGAATATTGAAAGGCCTGGATAGAGTGGACATGGAGAGGATGTTTCCAGTAGTGGGAGAGTCTAGGATCAGAGGGCACAGCTTCAGAATAGAAGGACGTCCCTTTAGAACAGAGATGATGAGGAATTTCTTTAGCCAGAGGGTGGTGAATCTGTGGAATTCATTGCCACAGGCGGCTGTGGAAGTCATTGGGTATATTTAAAGTGGAGGTTGATAGGTTCTTGATTAGTAAGGGTGTCAAAGGTTACAGGGAGAAGGCAGGAGAATGGGGTTGAGAAGGAAAAATAAATCAGCCATGATCGAATGGTGGAGCTGGTGCAATGGGCTGAATGGCCTAATTCTGCTCCTCTGTCTTGTGATCTTATGGTCTTATATTAGTCAGACGCAAGCTCGCATTAACAAACCTGTTCTGACCACCCTCGGTTAATCTGTGCCTTTTTAAATGAAGATTTTCCCACCACAACCTGGCACGCAAAGAATCAATCTATCCCTTTCTTTATTAATAAACAACAGTAGCATTTTTGTGGTGTTCCAATCTACCCTGTAGCCAGAAAGGATTGGTGAATGGTGTGCAGAATTTCCCTTATCACCTTCCTTCTGAGAAGCCAGAAATATTTATTTCATACTGGCATGACTTTACAAAGATGTTAAGCTACTTGATATTTCCTTACCACATCCAATATTTCACGGTCCTGCTCCTCATACACTTATCTTTTACCTCCATGCATATTGGGCCCAGTGCTTTCCTTAGTTATCCCATTACAGTTTATTTATTGCATTTGATTTTCCTCGATTTTACTTATCAATACTTTTTCATGCTTTCTCTTTTCCTTCCCATTTTCCGGTTTAATTTCTTCCCTGAAGTTTGTATACTCTTCTAAGTTGTTGGCAACATGAGTTCTCTGTATCTTTTGTTAACTTCCCTTTTTGGCCTTTTCTTATTCCATGCCCATTTTCTGAATGGGAACATGCTTGCACTGAACCCTCACTATCTCCTCCTTGAACGTCTTCCACTGCACTCACAGAAGGAGAATATTTAAAACTAGGAGTAAAAGAGTAACTTGCTTAATGAATCTTTAATTTCCTAATCTGTGACATTATCTTGCAAGCCAGTTATCAGCAGATGCCCATGTCATTCAAAATCACTGTGTTGGTATTGAAACACATGACACCAACACATCACAAAATACAAGAGATTGAAAAAAAACAAACTTGGAAAGATGAGTTATTATCTAGAATTTGGACATTCAATCATGATATTGGTGTCTGATACACTTGTTCCAAGACTGCTTTTATCTTAAACCAAGGAGTGGGCTTTGTTTCAGTGATAGTGTTGAGTCAAAAGGTCACAAATCAACCCTACTCTGCAGTCTTCAGATTATAAACTAAATGGACACTTCAGCTGACAAGAAGTCAACAAGAGCTGGTGTCCTTGGAATATTTATCTCTCAGTCAATCCCTCAATCGCAGTTTAATTCATCATATGTTTCATTACTATCTGTGGAACTTCCCGTAGACATATCCATTGTTGCATTTCTCCACATTGCGGCATTTCAAAAATAGTTCATTGACCATGAAGTGCATTAGGATGTCCTGAGGTTGTTAGGCATGAAAGGGGAGAAAAGTGTGATAGCACCTCACAGTGTGGCTGGGGAATGGGGTTGCCCATTGCTTCTAACACAGGGAATATGCTAACTCTCTGCTGTTCACCAATTGCCATGACTGCAGCAATGCGACCAGCATTAATTTACATGTTGAGTGGCTGCATGCCTTAGCTGGAAGAAAATATTATGAGCTGCTATCATCATGTAAAGTTAGCCTGCACAACCTAAAGCCAGGCTTTATCTCTGAAAGGGGATGTATATTGTTATTGCAGGAGGTGGAGGAAATTATTGTGGAACTTGTTCTAATGTGGAAAAAATGAGAGAGTTGGTCTTAAGATTTTCCAAAGCTGCACTTCAGCCCTTGGTGCAGGTAGAAAGGAGAGGAGAACAAATGTATAGTTGTCTAGGAGCCCCTATAGATAAACTCAGTAAGCATTTCATAGTCATTCCTTTATCCACTACTTCTTCAAAAAAATCATTCAATATTTCAGGATCGTCCCAGTACAAATCCATATTGGGTCTACCAGACCTGCTAAAAAATTTCCAGCCGTTCAGTCACTCTGTTAACTATAGTAATTTCCCAGCCACAGATGTTAGGTTAACTGATCTGTAATTCCCTGATTTGCCCTTTTCATCTTTCCTTAAAAAGCAGAGTGACATGAACAAATTTTCAATCCAAAGGAATATTTTCCAAATCAAGTGAAATTTGGAAAATTTTTGTAATGTTCTCACCAACTTGTTCTCACCAACTGCCCTTGATCTCTCAATCAACCTCATCATGGCCCTTGCATCTTACTGTCTACCTGCACTGCACTTCCTCTGTAACTGCAACACTATATTCTGCATTCTATTATTGCTTTTCCCTTTGTACTACCTCAATGTACTTATGTTTTGAAATGATCTGTATGGAAGGCATGCAGTTACGCATGACAATAATAAACCAATTTCCAATTACCAACTACTTCCATGGAATCGAAACATCTGGCCTCGAGTATTTAGTCATATCTTCAACAAGAGCGGATAATTTATGGTGAACCAAAATTGCTATCCCACTGTGCGGGACCCAGTGTCAGTCCTGAATTTTTCAAGTAGGCAGCAGGCTTAATAAAAATTTTTAAGTATTTGTTTGTACAAACATAAAATTTTCTTCTGGAACCCTGCTATGTGACAACTTTACCAAGGTTGAAAATCATTGCATGGAGAACAAGATTGCTCCACCATTCCAGCATGGTTAGGTCTGTCCTCAAGATGCATTTGTTAGTGTAAACATCGGGGGAAAAACTCATTAACAACCCTGAGAATGCTGATAAAATAAACTCCTTCCTTCATCTTTGTTGTGCTAATGGTTGAAGATCAAACATTCCAATATCGAACAGTTCATGATCTTGGAGCAGACACATGGATGAATGTGGCACAATCAAAATGGGTGTGAGGTTAAGAGAGGTATTGTTGGGCTCCTAAATGGTAAGCTGGTGTCAGACCTATATTGCAGACTAATCGACATTACAATGTCCCCACTCGGTTTAATACTGTTTGCTGTTGGTTGCCCATGTTTTAATGTCTTCCCAAGTAAGATGTCAGGCACATTCCATATCACAAATGTACGAATGTTCACTGAATTTGGAATTGAATAGCACATAAAGCTCTTAAAATACACGTGTTACAGAATCTAGTTTTCCACCAATGTTCTTTTTATGGCAAGTGTTTCAAACATAGAGGTATATATTCCTCGTCCATACATCACTTTTGCCACTTGGATAAAACCCATGACATATTAGTATTGTCTTTAAGTTGCTTCTTCTTTAGCTCCGATTCTGTGTGACCTGTGCTGATGAACCAGATGCCTGACTTGCATTATAATTCCTGCATCCCAGTAGTGAAGACAGAAAGCCACCATATAATGAATTTATGTTTCTAACTTCTAGATAAGACACCTCATTTCACTAGGATTTAGCAGCCAAGGCTTCTTCAGCAGCCATTCCCAAACTTTGATCTACACCATCTCGAAGGACAAAGACAGCATGTGCATGGGAACACCTCCCCTGGAAATTTACCAGCATCTCTTTGTCATTGCAAAGTCAAAATCCTGGGACTGTCAATTTAGAACACTGCAGAAGTGCTTTTACAGCAAGGTTGGCAGCAGTTCAAGAAGGCAGTTTACTGCCAATTTAAGGGCAATTAGAAAAGAATAATACACCATGTCCGTGCATTGGTTTCTCTCTCCCTTTAATGAATGAATAAGAAAAACATGCTCACAAATACCTGTCTTCTAATCTAAAACAAACATTGTACCTTTATCTTTAATCCATAACCCTGTCAGCATTAACACATTAAGATGTTTTTGGCTTTTATTTTATTTCAGTGATTTATATGGAAATAGAAGTTACCATTCCAAAATATAAACACTGCTGTAATGCTTAATAAATATTTGAAGGCACCTTAAAATGCCTTTTATCAATATTAACTTTGTCTTGTTTAAGTAATATAGCATCACATAATAAAAAGGTTACATTTTCAAATCACATGCTCCAGCTTCAACCAAACCTTAAAAAAAAGCTGGGAAAAACACCCAGCATTGAGTATTGCAGGCTCATCCCAGCAGGTCTGCACTGTTGCTGAGCTTTGGAGGAAATTAAATTTCTAAGATGCATGGCTCACTACATCTATCTGCACACTTTAATAACACACACCAACTGACGGCTTCAGATACACAGATGGGATTGTTTTAAAACAGGTTGTTGTGTCACAATATTATTGCCTGAGTGGCAGTGACTCCATCTGTTTTTTCTGAAGTCTACTTTGTGTGTTGGTGGTTAAACCCTTGAACCAGGGCAAGATTTAATTGTGCTACACTATGATTTGCACTGATGTAAAGTCAAATCCGGTTTGAATGTAACCTAAGCATTAATTAAGAGTAATTGGATAGAAATTTCCTCAAAGCTGTTCTGGTTCTGATGCCATAATGTTATGGTAACTGCAATTATAATTTGAATGAATTAATGCAGCTTTATAAAGGGAGAAACAAACAACAGCTATTAGATTCTAGATTTAGGTAAGGCTGTCTTCCATGAGATAAGACAGAGTCTAAACTGAGGTAGATCAGGCATGTTGGCTTATATTCCTTCGTTTGTGGTCACTGGTCTCCAAAAATAATCAGATATGAAAAACTAGGTAGGTAAGAGCCAACATAAAGCTAAAAGTTTAAATAAAAGCAAAAACCAATGCATCTACTGGTGACTGAGAGAGGTACAAAGGAGTGAAAATGGTGGCAAACCTGAATAAAAACTACCAAAAGGAGTAGGAAACTTGCATGGCATCACAAAATAATTGCAAAATTTTATTATAATCAGATTAGGAAAAAAGAGTAGCCAGCAGAAATGTTGATCCATTAAACTGGATAATCATAACAGTTTGTAGAAAGTTAGAGAATGGCAGAGACGTTTAATGAGTTGTTACAGGAGAGCATGGTATCCCAGGCATCATAAGAAAACTAACATTAAATCAGAAACTGGGACCTGTGAAAACCAACATTGGCATTACAAGAGTGATAAATTAAAAAAAAGCATTGAAGTCCTCAGGATCAGCTGGTTCCTATTTAAGGGTTTTAACAAAGTAGTTTATTATAGATGCCCTAACTATAATTTTCCAAAGTTCTCTCATTATGGGAAGAATTCTTTTGGACTGGAATATTGGCATGTAACACCATTACTTAAAGAAAGGCAAGATATGGGAAACAGGACTTCATAGACCATTTGGCTTAACATCTGTTGTCATGAAAGTTTGAGAATCTACAGATAATGATCCTGTAAGCAAAAATCTTGAAAGTTTTCAATTGATCAGAAACTATCCATGTGGACAGGAGACAGTAGCTGAAATGGTACTTTGTACAAGGCGGTGTCCAGAGGCTGTGATAAGAGGGTAACAGAAACAACTAACCCATAATCCTTTTGACCATACCTTTCCTACCTTAGTAGCTGATGCCTCTGAAGTCAATTACTCTTCTCTTTTAAGATACCCAAATCTTTAATTGGGCTAGATTGTGCTCTACATCTGCTCTCACCAGGCGTAAGTTTAACCACGCTTACTGAGGGCAAGTTAGATTGGGCAGAACTCCATAGGTAGCTGGAAACTCATTCAGATACTCCCTGGATGCCCTGGAATGATTTATTTTAAATCCAGCTAAGCTGGGTTCTATTTTAAGATACTGACCTCCTTATAAGGATTATGTCACAGACTTGTCCCAAATTGAAACTTTTAACTTTATGTATAGGATCATGACAGCAGTCCCTGCACTTAGTTTAGCTTGTCAAAGCTGTGAGGAGTTGAGATGTTCAGACCCGGCACATCCCAATTCTGTGCAGAATCAAGTGATATCAGACAGGCAGGGGCAGGGCTCCAGCACTTCTCAGCTAACGTGCAGTAAGCAGAAGACATGCCATGGTTCCTACTCTTGATCACTATCCAGCATCCTTGCATTTAGAATGGCTCTTGATTGTAGAATGAGAACAAAGTTAGCATCACATGTGATACAAAATGAATAAAAAGCCAAAGGAGTCCATTCATTTCATTGGAGCCTATCTCTGTCAATGCTTATCCTTGGAGTTTCACTCTTCCAGCTCATCACATAATTAGAACCCCTCAGCCTTGGTACTTACGGTAAGTGTATTTTAACCCCTTTCTTTCAATGTTCTCATTTATATTTTTCCTCTCAAAGTAATAACAAGCTAACTGTAATTCAGTGAGTGTCCTTAAGTAATGGTTTATGATGTAGCCTTTACATGTAGTGTTGGAAAGTTCTTCAACCTACTAATGTTGAGTCAAACTCAAACATGATGGCACAAGCGTGCTTTGCAGTTGCAGTCCAGTGATTGAAAGTGAGAGCCTAGTTATTGACTTTAATTCCTCATGTGTCCAGCTTGTTGTGCACAAATATTGCCTGAGTTTTACAATGCAATATTGGCAATTACCTATGTAACTTCTGACATTTCACTACCAAGCTGACTGCAACTTCAGGATTTCCACAAATACAGGGAAGTCCTGAAGCTGTTGTCAGCTGCTTGCAGTATGTTTCACTGAATGTGTCTTATATTGGTCACCTCACTGAGTACAGTGTGGGAGCACTATTGGAATTGCAGTCACCAATCACCGAGGGAGTAATGTGCACCCTGCTCCAGATCAGATCTGACCTAGAGTAAACCACTTCTTTATAAATTTCAATGGAGTAGAATGGCAGCTGGGAATTCAGATGTAGCAGTATTCTGAACATTTTTAGAAAAATGAATTTATTTAAGATTCTTATTTCTTCAAAAGTATTTTTTTAATGTTTAACACTTTGACTAATTTTTAATAGTGTTTGAACACTGAGTGGCACAGGGACACAACAGTTAATGCTGCTGCTTCACAGCTCCAGAGGCTGAGTTCACCCCTAAGCTTGGGTGCTTCTGCGTGGAGTTTACATGTGCTCCCTGTGACTGTGTGGGTTGCCTGTTTCTGCACTGTATGAGCCTATGACTTATATGTGTCAGAAACAATATGAAAATGTTTGACATCTTTGACTGTCAGACTGAGTTGTTGGTCTAAGTTACTTCTGCTGTTTTTTTCACTTCATCTCAGAGCAACTACTGCAGCATGAACTTAAAGTCTAACTCAGCACACCTCAGGTCCATAGCCTTACTAAAGCACCACAAAATGGGGTAAATCTTACTGTAAATGCCATTAAGTAGACAATTTCCTGCATCTTTTTCTTCAAATGCATCTTAATTTACTGGAAGTAGGAACTGACTTCTGAATTTTGGTGAGTACTTTATCTCCTTAACCAATGATAATTAAAAATTGAAAAGGAAACAGATGGAGAAAGAAGTTGTGACAAATTAGGTGGAATAAAATGAGCAAGGGAAAGACTGAATTAAGGGACTTAGAAGAATAGAGATGGATTAGTAAAGGAAAAATTACAGAAGTTTAGAAATCTCACTAAGGATGTACTACATATGGCTATGTGACTCAACAATTTAAATAGTTCCTTTCCTTTTCCTAGTATTGTAATAAAAAATATGAAGTTGTTAAAAGAGTAGTTAGGCTGTTGTAGGAACCTTAAGTTTATTTGGAGAATTTAATGGGCAATTATTGGGAAGATCCAACAAATTAATAATAACAGGATGCTACAGTTTGTTTAAGAAAAATAGCAGAGCAAATTGATCAGCAAATTATGAACATTTGCAACTTATTTTGTATTTCTTCTTCTCATGAACTTGCTGAATGATTGGTGCGTTAATAACGTAATGTATCATTAACTCACCATTGCTTTACCTAATGCAAAAAGGCTTCTAGAAAGTACCCAGATGCCCAGATGGTTGAGCATGCTGAGGGTGTCAATGCACAGGTCTTGACACTGCTTTGTCTGAGCAATAGGACAGAAAGAGAGGGGAATTTTACAGCAACACTTGTACTCCAGAAACAAATTTCAAATTAAGATGGACTTTACTGGAACATGATAAGCCCTTTGAAAAGGAAATTGGATCCCAGTTATATTTTGTTCAATAATCTTTCTGAATGTTGCTGGTGCTTACCTTCATTAACCTCATCGTTTTCTTTATCAACTTGTGCTTTCAAGACATACCGTTTAATCAGTCGCTTCATTATTTGCTATGAAAGACAAATAAATTATTAAAAGAAGAGTATCAAAGAATATTTTTGAAAAGAAACGACTGTTTAAAATGAAAATCATTATGTATAATGATTATGCTGAATCTGGTGTTGTAGAACACAAGGAAGAAACTGGATTATGATGAAATAGTAATTCATATTGGCCAGTCTGACCCGAAATTCATGCACATACTCCATTCACATGATTTCACCTACCATTCAGCACCACCAAGTAGGTAAGTCGAGTATAATTCGAGGACCTGAATCTAACCTGCACCAATTGAAGCCATGCCTGCACCTCTTCAAGGAATGATGATCATTGCTTTCAACCACTAGAAGCCCTTGCACAATCTTTGAGAAGATTGCATCAAGCCAAGCAACACGAGGGACAAGAGTGGACACCTTGATTTTCAGGTATATTCTCAACAAATTAGTTGATGTCAGAGAGTGAAATCCTCTGTACACAGAGGTACAGTTCTATGGTAGAACATTGTTAATGAGGTCCACACCAGGAGTGAAGTTCCCAGGATCTAGAAGCAGTGGCAGGAAGGGTTTAATGACCCATATGCCTGGTCAATGTTAGTGAAAACATCAACGAGAAGGAGAAGACTCACTCTGACACTTGCAACCATGGGCATGTATATTGTGAATCTGTGCACTATAGAGACCTTTCATTTTGTTTTAATTCTATGCATAGAAATTTGATTGTCATGGTGAAATTGTAATTTAGTAGAGCAGTGATTATTGTGTACAACTTGGTAAGAGCGCCAGGCCCTCTTGATCTCTTGTAGTCTATTAAGGAGGAACAGGGATGTATTTTTTTCTTGGTTGTCAAGTTCCTGGTAATCTGTTAGGTTTATAGGTCTGCAGATCAATGAGGTGATGCAACCCTTGGTTAGCATGTTGCAGTGTGATAAACATATTTGACCAATTCCTGTTGTCTAGCAAGATCCATTCAATTTAACTGAACCACTTTCTGATGAAAATGTTGTTCATAATTTTTTTCACTTGAAGAAATTTTGAACACAGTGGTGAAAATGTTCTTATTTCTGTATGTTTTCAGTCTTATTAGAGATGATGAGACATCTTTCTCAAAGGTGGCAAAGTGAATGCAATAAAGCATAGGTTTTATAAGAAATAAATTGACTGTGACACTAACAGTTGACATCCTTTCAATTGATTTGGCAAGTCAAAAATATTCACAAATAGCACTTACCTGATATCTAGTTGGTTGGTTTATAATGCTGTTGAAACTTTGAGTTTCTGAAATCCTTAGATTAGACTGTGCAAACAGATTTAGCTGAGAAAAGCAAAATTTAAAAATCCTCAGAATCACAGAATCATACAGCACAAAATGAATCCTTTCATCCCATTGCAACTGTGGAGCCTTTTAGCACAGCTTAGCAACTGGTACCTCCATGCCACTCAAATTTCCCTTTCAAATGCAAAATACAGACTACCACCTACCGCCCTACCTCAGCTGATGGATGAGTGCTTCACCATGTTGAATAACACTTGGAAAAAGCACTGAAAGTAGCAAGGGCACAAAACATACTTTGGACAGGGACTTCACTATCCATCACCAAAAGTGGCTTGATAACATAGCTGCCAGATTGAGATACTGCCAACCAATGTGCAAACCAACACCAGGGATGAACCAGCCCAAACTCCTCCTCACCAGTCTACCAACTGCCAATGCATTTGTCCATCACAATGTTGGTCGGAGTGACCAGACTCATGGTCCTTGTCAGAGTCCCATCTTCATTCCAAAGTCATCTGCAATCATGCTGTGTGGCACTACCATTGTGTTCAATAGGATAGACACAGAAAAAGTATGGCAGCTCAAAACTGTGGACCATCAATGGCAGTGGAAGTACATTCCAGAGCAATCTGTAATCTCATGTATATTTCATTGCAAACAAGCCAGGGGAACACCATGGTTCATTGAAGAAGGTAGCAGATCTTGGTGTACATGGCATTAGGCATTCTTAAAAGTGAGATACAAATCTGGCAAAGCTGCAACACAGGACTGCATACGTGCTAAGCAATAATGCCACTATGTATCAGACAGAGCTAAGTAATATCTCAACCAATGGAAGAGATCAATGTTTCGCAATCTTATCACGAGTGTGGTGAACAATTAAATGACTAATGGGAGGAGAAAGCTCTAAGAACACACCCAGAACCATTGATAGTGGAATCTAGGTTGTGAGTGTCAAAGATAAGGCAGAACCATTTTCAGGCAGAAATGTTGAGTAGACAATCAACCTTCTAAGATTCCTACCATCACAGAACCCAGTCTTCAGGCAACTCAATTCATTCTGTGTGATAATAATGAACAATTAAGAGCATTGGACCAGGCTACATTCCAGATGTTGTACAGAAGACTGGTGCTAGAGAACCAGCTGAGCCCCCAGCCAAGCTGTTCCAGTGCAGGTACAAAAATGGCAACCACGAGGCAATATAGTGTAGTGGTTAGCATAACGCTTTACAGCACCAGCGACACGGGTTCAAATCCAGCCACTGTCTGTAAGGAGTTTGTACATTTTCCCCGTGTCTGCATGGGTTTCCTCTGGGTGCTCCAGTTTCCTCCCACAGTCCAAAGATGTACGGGTTAGGAAGTTCTGGGCATGCTACGTTGGCACCAGTAGCATGGCGACACTTGCGGGCTGCCCCCAGAACACTCCATGCAAAAGATATATTTCACTGTGTGTTTCGATGTACATGTGACTAATAAAGATATCTTATCTTATCTTATCTAGGTGTGCCCTGTCCACAAGAAGCAGGACAAATTCTCAGTTACCACCCAACAAGTTTACTTTCAACTATCAGCAGAGTGATGGATGGTGACATCAACAATGTTATCAAGCTGGACTTACCACCAGTAGATTTGCCCCCAAGTCACACACCATTCTGAGTCAGAAATGCATCACTGTTCCGTTATGGTCGCTGCAACCCTCCCCAACAACACGTTGGGATAACCTTCACCAGAAGGATTACAGCATTTGAAGGAAACGGCTCACTACTACCTTCTCAACGGCAATCAGGGATGGGCAATAAATACCAGAGATACCCATCCTGAAAAATGAATGAAAATAAATCTAGTTCACGTTTGAGGATAATTATTGACTCTGCTTTCAGCACTCTTTCTGCGGTGCATTTGAGATCAATTTCTTGGATAAAATTTTCCATTCCCCCCCCCCCCCCCATCACCAAGTTATTCTTCCCTGCTACTGATCTTAAATCTGCACTCTCTGGTTTCCAATCCTCTTGCTAGTCCAAATAGTTTCTATTTAGTCATGATTAAAGTTTCTGATAATTTGAACACCTTTATTAATTTTCACCTTTATCTGCCACAAGGAAAACAATCTCAACTTCCGTAGCCCATCCAAACAAAGGAATCTCCTTGGTGATATGACATATGTGGTGTCATACTGTTCAATGCCATCTCTACACAAGTTTTTATTGCAGCAGAGAATAAGATAATAAATGGGTGACTAGGTGCCAATGCAAAGCTTCATGTGCTTGCGTCATTTGAAAGAAGCCCTGCATTTTACTACAAAGGTTGATAAAGCTGTGTAGCGCACTGAATTATTAAAGACAAATATGTTGTCATAGTTTTTGATTATAGAATGTCTGCAAGATATTAATAAGCAAAATGAAAAAGCTACATACCAGCCATCAGCAGAAAACTAGCCACAGACGCGTAGCATACTGCACAAATCTCGTTCTGCATATTGGTTGTTGTCTTTAGATTTGCAAATCTATTATGTTACAAATGAATTAGTGTTGGGGCGTACTAAGGCCACGTGGTATGTGTCCCTAGGGAGTTCTTGTCTTGTACACCCCATTTGTTACTTTGATGCATATTATTTTCCCTTATAGTTGAAGTGATGAATGGGTGTTTATGCAACTTCATTAGATTCAAATCTGCAATCATTAATTTGAGAACACTTGTCAAAAGTGAAAAACTTGCTGTTGCAAGGGAACTACCGTTGAGAAAAATACCAAATAGCCAAATTCACACAAGCACTACACTAGGCCTAAGAACATAAAATGAAGTAGGGGTAGGCTAAATGGCTTCTTCAGCCTGCTCTACCATCCAATCAGATCATAGCAGATCCTGTATCTCATTCGCTTTCCTGCCTAAATCTACATATCTCCTAATTCCCTTAGTATCAAAAGATCTAGCCATCTTCTTGAATATACTCAATAACTGAGAAACCACAACCTTAAGTAGAAAATAAGAAATATTTACAAGCCTCTGGATACAGAAATTATTCAGCTCAGTCCTAAATAGCCAACTTCTTATCCTGAAACTTAGCCCATTAGTTTGAGATTCTCCAGTCTGAGGAAACACTTCTTGGCATCTGCCCTGTTAATCCCTCCCAGAATCTTATGTCTCAGTGAGATCCCTTTTCCTTCTTCCAAACACCAGTCAGCATAGGGCTTCTCTTGGCTTCCATTGGTATGTCATGGAGTAGAACAGTAGCCCCATGAAACTTGTGACACCTTCCATGTCTATAACTGCATTTTGTATTAAGAATTTTAAAATGTTCAAAGTAGAAACTGAAACTGAAATATGTCTTTCTCCAACTTTTTGTCTCTTCCAGTTTTTCTAGCCTTGAATACAAAATAAAATCAGGACTTTGCCTTTTGTGACTCTAGATTATTAATTTATATCACAACACCATAAATAATCAAGGTCTCCAAAATAATTTTCTGTCATATATCATCATCAGACTTCTCTCTCATTCTCTCTCTTTTTCTTGTCAGTGCACAAGGTCAGAAGAGCTGGCGCTCTGTTCAAGGCTTATGTCACTGCAGATGCAAGGAGGTGCACAGGAGTAGCAGAGTGCAGGTTCCTCCCCTTCCCACTGCAGGGAATCTTTGGCATTCACCTTTGAGATAAGGGGCAACTTAATGAAGAGATGCTGGTGCATTATTCCAAGCACTAAATAATTATATTTTTAAACAAAATAATCTGCAACCCCTTTTAGGATTGTCAAGAACTCGTGATTGTTTCTATATTGTTTACTGCAGGTTTCGACTCTTTGAGGTCATTCCTAAATTAACTATGTTACTAGAGCTTTCTGTTCTGTAATTGTCATTATGAAACTGATTTGTGGTAGCACTCTCACCTCTGAATCAGGCAATTGTAAGTTCAAGTCCCATGAAGATGCTATCATTGAATGCAGACTCATGGTGCAGCAGGCAACACTGAGACAGTGCTACATTGACAGATAAGCCGTTAAACCACGACCGCAAATGCCCTATTGGATGGATGTAAAAGATCGCAGGAAGGGACTGTTGTGTTGTCTATTACCCTGACTAATATTTAAACCTCCAATCAATAACTAAAGAGCAGATGACATGACCATTATCTCAATGCTGTTCATGAGTTTTGTTGTGTTTCGAAAGCACTTTATTGGCCGTAAAGGGAAAGTCCTGAGACAGCGATAGGTACTATACCAATACCAATACCAATGCCAATATAAAAAAAAGTCTTTATAACCTTTTAAACACATACCCTGGACTTTGAATTCATCATTCCAATTTCTACGTCTTTCTTAAGTCTTTTCCTTCTGCATTTGAACAGGCCAAGGAGACAGTTTTTGATTCTTACTATCAAACTGATGCATGACTTTGGAGTAGGCACAAGACTGAATGGAGGGGGCAGTGTTTTCCCGTGGTCAAAATAGAACATCCACAGCTTTGAACGGGCAAATTTCCATTCCACATCTGCATCATCCTAAGGGTGAGATGAATAAATAGCATGAACTAGTTCACCATAATAACAAGAATGCCAAGACAGGCACAGCAAAAATTAATTTCTTAAATTCAGACGGCCTTTGGAAATAAATAAATCTTCATTTATGATTTGTAAGTAAAATTGTTGGTGTTGTTTTGAATGATGCCCCATTCCAAACATTAGTGTATCTCCATCCCTACCTAATTAACATAGCTGCTCACCACTGTTCCCCACACAAATGCCATCTCATATGTGCCTACCTAATCATCACCATTCCTCCCAAATGTCACAGCTTCCCACCCAATCAGCACCATGCTGTCCAATCACCACCTATGCCTCCAGTTGCCAGAACCGCTCCCCTAACCAGCATTGCTCCCCAGTCCAGCACCACTCTTCCTACTGTTTCTTCTCCGATCACTACTGCTCCATGCCCTCCACCAGCGCTACAGTCCCAAACATCATTGTGCTATCCCCCGGTTACAGCTCGTTCCCCCCAACTACTGCTTTTCCATTTGCATTTATGTTCCCTTATCACCATCACCCTTCCCACCATGGAAACTACCATCTCACCCTCCCCCTTGATCGTCACCCTTCCCGATATTGCACTTGGTCCTGTTGAATCTCCATCAATCCTCCCTCAGTGAAAACCTTTTCATCTGGCTTCCCTCCCCTGACTGTCTTCACTCCCAATCACTGCCCCTCTTCCCTTCATCCTTGCCACATCTCCAACCTGATCACCTGTCTGAGTGTCATTGTTCACCTATCACTCTGTGCCCACCCTCTCCAAGTCACCACAGCCTAATCACCAATGCTCCACATTAGTCCTCCCCATTGGAATTTTACCCCACTGATTTGCACCACTCAGCACCTCACAAATAATTTGATCCCTTCAATCGGCCATCTGTACACCCCAAACCCACTCCCACCTGTCCCTGATCGTCACAGCTGCTGCCACCATAACCACTCCATTTTCCCCACTTGCCACCACTATGTGCTCTTGGTCATTGTTGATCCAATCTACTGATTGGCACCGCAACATTCCCTAATTGCCCCAACTCTTCGTGACCATCATGGGCCTTTCCACCACTACTAGTCCATTCCCTCTGATCATCTCATAATGACAAATTCTGCCTAATTGACACTGGCCCTTTGATTTTTCTCCCACTCTAATCCTATGGACCTCTTTTCTTTTGGTTGATTTGCATCATATTGTGGTAGCTTGGAAGCACATGATTGTTGAGCCGGTTTCATTTATTGATGTTGCCTGTTATTCCCCAATTGCTTCCACCTAGAAAATTATACAGCAAATTTACACAGCATCCCTTTACTTGTTCAAAATTGACAGACCTATAGCTGTTACCCAAAATGGCTGTAAATGAATTGCATATGGGTAAGATCAGAATACGTGGTACGGTTCTTAGGGTGTATCCAGGAAAACAATTTAATGCAATGTGGCACAAAAGTGCAATTTCACAAAGATAGCCCATGAACAATGGTAGAAATGAAACCAGATTATACTTGTGCATTTGAAGGTGTTCTTCTGAAGCTGAAAACAAATACTGTTGAGTGAAGCTAGATTGCAGTGCCTATCGATGTGGAGAACATGAGGAAAACATTGTAAAATACAAGAAGTATTTGTCCACTAAGCTTTGGATATGCTATTAAAAATATTGGCTTCAGGAGTGAGGCTAAGAATACTTACAGAGAAATAGGGAGGGAGTAGTTTAAGCTCAAATCTGCCTGAGAACCTAGCAAGATCAGGGAAATGGAGGCCCTACTATTCTAAAGGGAGGACATGTGACCTGGGGCGGCACGGTAGTGTAGCGGTTAACGTGACGCTATTACAGCGCCAGCGATTGTGGTTCAATTTCTGCCACTGTCTGTAAGGAGTTTGAACGTTCTCCCCATGTCTGCGTGGGTTTCCTCCGGGTGTTCCGGTTTCTCCCACATTCCAAAGATGAACGGGTAGGTTAACATGGGTTTAAATGGGCGGCGCGGACTCGTTGGGCCGGAAGGGCCTGTTACCGTGAAGTTTTTAAAAAAGTAACATATCGTAGGGCTGAATCTTTCCCAGGAGACAGCAAATGGAGAACCTGGTCAGCAGGGAGGAGAGACTGAAAGTGACAGAAGACCTCAAACCAGCAACCAGGAAGGAAGCGTCAGAAATAGGGAAGGATGGAGGCTGGGGTGGGCATTGGGCAGGAGTTCCGGAAGAATATGGAGATTTAGGAGATGGCCAAAAACTTCACCAGAGGGTCTGGAAGAATACTTGTAATGGTCTGGGTTCAAAAGATGTGACAAAAGATTGAATTAACAAGGATGGAGCCAGCAGCTCCTTCCATACCTCCACCCTTTGGATCAGTCACTGGGTTACACAAAGCTCTTGGACCCCTCACCTAGTTAACACTGAATGCTGGAAGTGCTCAGCAGGTCAGCTAGCAACACTGGGGAGAGAAATAGAACCAATGTTTCAGGTCTGGGGTCCTTCAACAGTTGGTCCTGCAACTAGAGGGGAAGCCAGAGTTAAGGGAAAATGAAGTCATCTTAAAGGCATTGGTGTGAAAAGTCTTTTCATCAGAGCAGACGTGACAGAGAAACTGGAAGAAGAGGAGTGGTAAGGATATCAAGTTCCCTAAACCCTCTGCTCCTCCATCCTCTCCATCACTCGCATCCACCTTGCTTGTCCATAATGGGGTGTTTAAAATAAAGACCAATATTTTTATAATAAGCATTTAAAGCAGATGTTATGTCTTACCTCAATTTCCTGATATGAGCTATTGATCATGGCAATCAGCATGTTGAGCAAAACCACTACCATAGTGACATTGTATATTCCATATAAGACATATCCAATGTTCTCAATGAACTTGTGGTCATATTTGAGGACAACAGAAGAAACTTCAGACAAGCCAAAGATTGACCAGAATAGCGTCTTGAAACTTTCTTCAACTCTGAGGAAGATAGCAGATTTAAATTAATTGGTTCTATAGATAATTACACTTTATTGATAATTAAAAATATGTTTGAAAAGTTAAGAACAAATTGTTAAACAACATACGGGGCATAGAAATCTCCAATTTTTTTTTCTGGAAAACCTTGTTTAAACTTTAGCCTTTTAATTAGCTTCCTTTCATTTTCTTTCCTTATGTTAACTCCAAATGACCAAATTTTAAGTGTTCCCATGTTCCCTCAGTTTTGGTTTGCTTATTGGTCACTCCTCATGAGTTAAAGTTAAATTTAGTATTGTATTACCCAATATGATATGCCCTTAGAAATGAGTTATTCACAAGTTCAACAATTGGCCATTGTGTGAGTGGGCCAGTGTTAGAGTGGAGAGCTGAGGATTTGGCTCAAGAGGTTTCGGCGTGAAGAGGCAGAGTAGGTGAGCGGAGGCTTCTGGTAGGTTCTCTTTCTTTCTTTGTTGTTTGTAATTTTCTTTGTATAGAACAGTGGGAATGGCAGTCGGGGCAGAAGTCTGCACCTCCTGTAGGATGTGGGAAATCAGGGAGACCTCCAGTGTCCCTGATGACTACATCTACAGGAAGTGTGTCCAGCTGCAGCTCCTGACAGAACGCGTTAGGGAGCTGGAGCAGCAGCTGGATGAACTCCAGATCATTCGGGAAGCTGAGGAGATGTTAGATGGGAGTTACCAGGAGGCAGTTGCATCTGAGGTGTGGGATGTAGGTGGTTGGGTGACTGTTAGGGGAGGGAAAAGGAATAGGCAGTCGGTACAGGATTCCCTGGTGACCGTTTCCCTTGATAACAGGTATATCATTTTGGATGCTGTTGGGGGGGATGAATCACCGGTGGAGAGCCACAGCAGCTGGGTCTCTGGTGTGGAGTCTGGCTCTGTGACTCAGAAGGGAGGGGGGGGAAGAGGAGTGTGATCATGATAGGGGATTCGTTGGTTAGGGGGACAGACAGGAGATTCTGAGGACAAGAACGAGACTTCCAGATGGTACGTACATTGCCTCCCAGGTGCCAGGGTCAAGGACATCTCAGATTGAGTGCACAGCATTCTTAAGGGGGAAGAGTCAGAAGTTATGGTGCACATTGGCATCAACAACATAGGTAAGGTAAGGGATGAGGTCCTAAAGAGCGAGTATTGGGAATCAGGAAGGAAGCTAAAAAGCAGGACCTAAAGGGTAGTGATCTCTGGATTGCTGCCCGTGTCACACACCAGGGAGGGAAAGACTAGGAAGATATGGCAGCTAATGAGTGGCTGAAGAGTTGGTGCAGGGGGCAGGGCTTCAGATTTGTGGATCATTGGCATCTCTTCTGGGGAAGGTATGACCTGTACAAAAGGGATGGGTTACACCTGAACTGGAGAGGGACCAATGTCCTGTGGGCAAGTTTGCTAGAGCTGTTGGGTTTGAACTAGGTTGGCAGGGTGATAGGAACCAGAGTGTTAGATTAGAAGATGGATCAATTAGCGTAGAAGTAGATACTATGTGTACAGAGAAGGTGAGGAAGGATAGGCAGGGGATGGAGCATAAATGCAATCAGTTAGATGGGTTGAAATGTGTTTACTTTAATGTGAGAAGTGTTAAGAATAAGGGTGATGAACTTAGAGCACGGATCAGTACATGGAATTACGATGTGGCCATTACAGAGACTTGGCTGTCACAAGGGCAGGAGTAGCTGCTTGAGGTTCCGGGGTTTAGATGTTTCAAAAGGGACAGGGAACGGGGTAGAAGGGGTGGAGGGGTGGCATTGCTAATCAGGGATAGTTTCACAGCTGTAGGACATCATAGAAGGATTGTCTATTGAGTCAGTGTGGGCAGAAGTCAGAAACAGGAAGGGAGCAATCACCCTATTGGAAGTATTCTATAGGCCCCCAAATAGCCATTGGGACACTGAGGAGCAGATAAGTAGGCAGATTTTGGGAAGGCGCAAAAATAACAGGGTTGTTGTCATGGGCGACTTCAACTTCCCTAATATTGATTGGCACCTCCTTAAGTGCCAAAGCCTTAGATGGGGCAGAATTTGTTAAGTGTGTACAGGAAGGATTCCTGACACAGTATGTGGACAGGCTGACTAGAGGAGAGGCCATGTTGGATCTGGTATTAGACAATGAACCTGGTCAGGTGAAAGACCTCTTGGTGGGCGAGCATTTTGGGGATAATGACCACATCTCCCTGACCTTTAGCATAGCCATGGACAAAGATAGGACCAGGCATTATAGGAAAGTATTTAATTGGGGGAGGGCAGATTAGAATGGTATTGGGCAAGAACTTGGGAGCGTAAACTGGGAACAGATGTTCTCTGGTAAATGCACCGCAGAAATGCAGAGGAGATTTATAAGGATGCTACCTGGGTTGGAGAGCATTTCTTATGAGGAGAGGTTGAGCGAGTTAGGGCTTTTCTCTTTGGAGTGACGGAGGACGAGGGGAGATTTGATAGAGGTATATAAGATTATGAGAGGCATAGATAGAGTGGACAGCCAGCATCTTTTCCCCAGGGTGGCAATGGCCAATACTAGAGGTCACCCATTTAAGGTGCGTGGAGGAAAGTTCAGAGGAGATGTCAAATGTAGGTTTTATAGACAGAGAGTGGTGGGTGCCTGGAATGCACTGCCGGGGGTGGTGGTAGGGGCTGATATGATAGGGTCATTTAAGACACTATTAAATAGGCACATGGACAAAAGAAAAATAGAGGGAAATGGGAGGTGGAGAGGGGGATAGATTGAATGGAGATAAGCTTTATATGGGTCAGCACAACATAGTGAGCCGAAGGGCCATGTTGCGCTGTACTGTTCTATGTTCTACTTTCAACAAATTTGATCTGCAAGGTAGACTAGTATTATGTGCACAACTCAACATGAGAAAGTCTAAAGTCCCCAGGATCAGTATCAGACTTGAATCTGATCTCTCCATCGCTCATAAAAACATCTCAGTTACTTCAATAACATCCATTGCATCAATGATCTACATCTTCTGTTTCATTCCTAATATCCCTGCATTTATATAGCACAATTTCAGTTCATCTTTAATATCCTCATTCCCCCCTTATCAGTTATTCTTAACTATGAATTGTTTTGCTTTGCCCTCCTTGCTTCCTATGCATGTGAATCAGGCATTTTCTTATCTTCTCTCCAGGTTCTCCATCTTCCACTGTGAGGACAGACTGAAGATTGTTTCTCAAGCCTCCATCAATGTAATTGTATAATGATTAAGTGGGAGAGGCACAAGAATACCCCTGGATAATTTAATTATTGTTTCTCCTCTTTATGTGATTTCTACCCAATGCCATCACATAATGATGATAAACCCAAATATGGAAGAGTTCAACATAAGGAATCTAATTAATTAAATATCCATTCATTTTGGATGGTAAGATTCCAATGGTATCACTGTACTTTTCCTTAATGCAAAGCTTTCATCAACACAAATATATACACACTAGTGTGTCTGTGTAAAAATTAATTTAAAAAGAGCTTATAGAATGTTGGCCTTTGTTTCAAGAAGTTTGAAGTGTAGGGGCAGAATGGTATACATCACTCACACAATGCTGATCAGACACTATACATACTGCATTTGGTTTTGGGCACCCAATGTCAGGATGGATAACCTGACCTCAGAAGGAATACAATGTGGATTCATCATATTGACAACAGGGCTAAGAGGTAAATTGTGAAGATGCATGAAGTTGACTTGTGTTGTCTTGAGCTTAGTCATAATCTAACCCAGGTATCTATAATAAAAATCAATTGAGTTGGTTAGTTACAAAGATGCTTTTTCCACTGATGGGGGGGGGGGGAGTTGAAAATGAAGTGGTATGACGAGACCAGTGGCACAGCTGCTAGAGCTGTTGTGCCATAGCTCCATTGATCCAGGTTCGATCCTGACCATCAGTGCTGTCTGTGTGTAGTTTGCACACTCTCCTTGTGACTGTGTGGATTTCCTCCGGGTGCCCTGTTTTCCTTACACAGGACAAGGATGTGTGGGCAGTAAGTAAACTGGGTACCGTAAATTGCCCTAAGTGTGCAGGTGAGTGGTAGAATCTGGAGGGAGTTGAAAATTTGGAGAAAATAGGTCACAGGGAAAAGTAACAGGGGAATGGGATTGCTCTGCAAACCAGCATAGATTTGATGGGCCAAATGGCTTCCTTCTATGTCATAAGCAAATACGGAAAAAATCAGCAAGGTTTTTGTTGGTTTAGGGTATAAACAGTATGGACAAAGACAGTAAATAAAGTTGAGATGCAAATAAGGCTTAAATTAACTGAACTGTGGAACAGATTTGAGGGGCTGAATTTCCAGTTTCTGGTTGAATGTACCTCTGAAACTGGGGCAAACTTTAATGCTCAAATTGCTGGTCTTTCTGAAATAACTGAGGTATGATGCCTTCCCAATTTGTGGATAGACAGCTATTAGGGAGATTGAGGGATTTGAGAATAAATTACAGTGAGTGTGGAATTTGGTTAGATGTCAAGGAACAATAGTTTAAGTGGGGGAGGGAGGAACACTGGAACACATTGTCGGGTCATTCAGTGCATGCAAGGATTGAAAAGAAACCTGGAGAAGTTCCAAACTATGGCCGACATCACAGCATTCAAAAATAGGTAGAACATCAGGAGGGGAGTTTTCCAGTCACTCCTGCAACCTCCTAATCACATTTAGGAATCAGAGAGGAATTCTCTAGACCCTTCTTCGTCCTAAGTACTTTTCTCTTTTTTCCTACTCTTCCAGGAACCTATGTTACTACAGGTGACAAGCGGTGAAAGGGGTGTTTAGGGGCAGTTTTGGGGAGGTGAGAGATAGAGGAAAGAGAGAGGAGTGATCATATTGAATTGTATCATGCCAGGATTGGCCAGTGTTGATGCATCACATTGCTTTTAACTGTTTGTGTTTTTCATACTTGCATGAAACATGCCGGGCATAACTTAAACTCTACACCTATCTTGTTCTACACACATCCTTGAAACCCTGACACCGGCTGACAAAGGTGGAAGTATTCAACTATTTTGCAGAGTCAAGGAAATTATATTGTTTAAAGAATCCTGTTGCTAAAACCTCTCCTTTAAGTAATCGGATTATCAGAATATCAATGATTTGGCAGTGTTGAAAAAAATCTAATGCCTACATTCTGCAGCACTAAACAGTGAGAAGTACACTCAACTTCCCACTTGGGTAACTTTTCACTTATGTTCACAATCCTATTGATATGTGGCAAACAGATGCTTGGTGCAATGCACTGGGAAATCAGAAGGAAATTCATCCTCTTCCCCTTTTACCCTTGTGCACTTTGTAGCAATTGATTTAGAGTGGGCATTAGTGGAGGGCAGAAAACATGTCTTGAGTCTGCCTTCTCAGATGCAGTTACCTGGGAAAACCAGAGAAGAGAAGATATCCGGATGAAGTGTCATTACCTTATATAAAATACATTGGAAAAAAAAACTTGTACTTACGTTGTGAAAGCTGGATTCACTTTTGCACCAAGGTAGTAGGAATATAGGATAAACATCCCAATCATGAAAGCAAGAAACACCATTATAAAAATGACCATGAATTTGAATATATCTTTCACAGTCCTTCCAAGGGAAATTTGTAATGGACCAAAACTTTCATTTGCAGGTAGGATATAAGCGATTCGTGAAAAACTAAGGACAACAGCTATTGCATAGAGGCCTTCAGAAATGATCTGAGGATCAGAGGGAACCCATCTATCTCTGGCTAAAAAGACAAGATAAAAAGTTATCAGAAGCATTATTGTTATGGTCCAATTTGAAATTATAGCAGACTCCATATCATTCATGAAATCAGAAGCACTTCTGAATTATATCGTAAAATAGTTATGTTTCTTTTTAAGAATCTTTGCAGTAAGAATACACATTTCTCGACAGTTTTATTGTAATTTCGTGAAGAAAAAATAAACAGAAAAGGCTTGAAATACTCAATGTCAGGTAGCACCTATGGAGATAAATGCAAGGTTTGACAACTTTTCTTCAGAACTGGTACAGTTTTGATGTGAAAAACTAAGCCTACATTTCTCTATCCAAAGATGCCGTCTCACTGGCTGAGTGTCAGTTCAGAAATGCAGCATCAGCAGTACTTTGCTTTACATGGAATAATAACGGATATGACAGACAAGCTCACAAAGAATCAGATGAGTTAATGACTCTAATCCGAGAGGCTTGTAGAATGATGGATAGGCAAGGGAGTGAGGGAGGGAGGTGGTGTGTGAGAACATATACAGAATGACATGATAATTAGATATTCTGTATGGTCAATTATTTTCTTTGGATTCAGTGTCACCATGTACTCCTGAAAATAGATCTCTTGTTCCCTGTGAACTCAAATACAATTATTAACTCAATATCCCAGTAAATCCATGATAATTAGATATTCTGTATGGTCAATTATTTTCTTTGGATTCAGTGTCACCATGTACTCCTGAAAATAGATCTCTTGTTCCCTGTGAACTCAAATACAATCATTAACTCAATATCCCAGTAAATCCAGTGAAAATCAAGGATTGAATTAATAATCCAGTGCCAATGTACTCCAGTTTACTGTAATATATCATGTGCTTACCCCATTCTCCTCAAGTTTGGGAGGCTGTCAGACTAACTTCAGCTGTAACCCAATAGAATTATTTAACATTCAACAGGTAAATGAACAATACATAGTGCTTTAAACATATACTTGCTTATAGTAATTACAAGGATTAATATTATTCTTGAAATGTTAAAATATGAAAGGTGCTTCTCGTGCAATAAATTGGAATAAAGGATATTAAAAACAGTATCTTTCATAATTAGCTATCAGCAGCTGAAGTCACCTATGCCCATAACCATAACCCATGACTTGAAAATTTACAAGTTAATATTGCCAGCTACACACTGATGAGTAGAATGAGATCAATGAGAATATTCAACAGATATTTTCATATTAAACTGAAGTATATCTCTAAACTTAGGGCTGTTTCAGCCTTAATGAATCACTTTATGAATTGCCACAGTTACAGGTAATGAATTATTCAAATTAGGCTTGCAAAAGGATTCTTGCTGGCAAGCTAGAGGAACTAAATGGTAGCACTACGACTGCAGCTCTAGAAGAGGGAGAGGCAAAGATTATTAAAGGATCTTGAGGATTGGAATATGTAGCTCTAACTTTTGCCAAGTCCAAGGACTTCATCAGGAGTGCCATCAAAGTGAACTGAAAGGGTAAGAGACAACTATAATGACCAATTTCTTCTAACTAATGAACATGACATCTACTATCTTTGGGGCTCAGAGTAGCTGAACGTTCACACTCATCCTCCTGAATCCAAAGGTTATAGGTTCAGGTTGTATCTAGAGACTTGAGTCCCAAGTCAAGGCTCACATTTGGAATTCTGTCCTTCAGTTGAGGTAATATATTGAGGGTGCTCTGCCTGATCATGTCAATGTAAATAGTTCCCTGAACCACTTCACAGAAGAGTAAGGTGGTCTGCTCCTGTGTTCCTGACAATGGTAACTTATCACCTCAATTAACAACACTAAATGGATCACCTGGTTGTTTTCTCCCAATTATCCATGGGATAATGGCTGGTATAGGTCCTTCTCCCATCAGCAGTGATTTTACTTTAAAAGGACTTTATTGGCTGAAAAGTATTTTGGGAAATCCTGAGCTGGTTAAAAATACTGGGCTAGAAATTAGTTCATGGAAATCTGCAAAAACAAATACTCTGCTGTTGAATATCAGCTCAACTGGAGATGGAACAATTTTACGAAAATTTCTACATGCCTAAGCACCTGTCAGGAAATGCATCTTCTCATTTTTTTTTAGGAAAAATGAAAATCCTGCCATACACCTTCATTCTGACATAATCCTCCCCCACTGATGACAACTGTAGACTGAACTACTGTTGACATTTGTTAGGGTCGGGTTAACAACAGAAAAAGGGTGCCCAGAGTTGCTGTAGTCTGGGCTAAGCCACTTTCCAGTAGCAGAAAAATGTGCTTTCAATCTCACTGTAAACAACTGTTTTTTTTCTACTTACCCAACAATTAGATGTTACTAGCCCTGTTTCCCCTAACTGTGCTGTGAAGGTCCAATATTTTGACTGTTTCTTTTGGTTTTGCTGAGATATATAACCTCCAGTAACTTTCAATACAAGTCCCCACATGTCCCTGGACTGCTTTGCTCATGGAATTCAAGATCATAATCACTCTCAGCTTCCCAGCCTCAGGATCATTTCAAGCTGCTGCTACTGCATTATGGAGGTCACTTCCAGCATAGGGTTGCTCATGTTCCTGTGGAGACCTCATGAGCAGCCCCATGGTGGAAGAACGTATCTCCTGCATGCAATGTTCTTCATTATTCTGTCCAGGCCCCTCTGATTCCTTGTGAGTATCCATTAAGTAGCAACACTCTCCACAGCTAGAAGAGTGTTAATTGTGTTTTATTGTATCTTTTAAGAGTTGGCTGCAAAGATCACACCTGTTTGGCTAAATGGAGAAAACTGTGAGAACTTGCAACACAACAATCAGCTTCAGAGCGGGATTACACAGGAAGTCCTTTACATCTTTCTTCATAGCTCTTCTAAACCTAATGACACTATAATTGCTGTTTCTTGGATATTCTACCACCTGACACTTGCTCCATTTGGCCTGCTTCATTTCTTAGAAGCAAATCCAGCAATGCCAAGTTCCTGTTTGAGTCAGAAGCATTCTAATTAAGAAAATGCTTCTTAACATCCTTTTGAAACTTTGTCCCTTATGTTATTACTATCCCTGTCAATGGATGAACAGTTGAAATCCCCATTATCACTACTCTATGGGTCTTACACATCTCTGTAATTTCCCTGCAAAGTTGCTACCTGATATGCATCCTAGTTGGCAGTCTAAAGGATAACCCCAGTAGTGTAATTGCACCTCTATTGTTTCTTGACTAAAATTATTCCAGGACATTCTCTCTCCGGCACATCACTATTTTCCTTACAGGTCCTCCCCACATTATGAATGCCTGACTTAAGTACAGTCCGTACATGAGGACAAGAGTTTGGGAGACCAGGGGGATGGATTTGCTGGCTGCTGCGGGGCTGCAGCCATCTTCTGCAATGTGGGAACTTGGTTCGCAGTAATAACATTGCATCTTGCAGAGAAATCTGAAAAGTTGAGTTAAATACTCTGGTTTATCTACATGTTGTCCTTGGTTTACTTATGACTTTATTTAAATATATTGCTGGGCACAGCCGCACTTTCAACTTGTGAACTGTTCTCTTGCACATCCTTTTTTGCACATCCTGTATGTCTTAATGCTTAGAACCCTGCCTGCTAGTCAACAACCTTGGTTAACAGGTTTTTTGTTTATATAACTAAACTGTAAATCTATTTTAGAACTTCTTGTGCTCCTTCTTAGTCTGGTCCTAACTAAAAAGTTCTTGTTCTGGTGCTATTTATCTGCACCAATCCCTTTAGCACTCTTTGTCTCCTGTTTGAATGCTCTCTTCCTGTGCTCAACCCCCTGCCCCCACCAAATTTGTTTAAACCTCCCTCCACACCATTAGTGAATCTCCTCCAAAGGGACATGGTCCTAGTTCTGATGAAGTGCAATCTCTTTGGCATGAACAGGGTCCTGACTGCACGAGAACCGGTCCCAATACCCCAGAATCTAATGTCCTCCCTCCTGCACCCTCTCTTCAGCCATGCATTAATCTGCTTCATTCTTCTACTTTATACTCACTGGCACACGGCATGAGACAATCCAGAGATTACCACCTCTGAAGCCTTGCTTCTTAATCCCTTCCCTATTTCTTTATAATCTGCCTACAAGGCCACATCCGCTTTTCCATCTATATCATTGGCAATGATACAGAGTGTGACTTCAACTGGTTACTCTCCCCTCCCCTCCAGAACTTTCTCTAACCTCCATTGATATTCTTAACCCTTAGCACTAGGGAAGAAACATACCATCTTCAAATCTGTTCTTCAACCTCAGAAATATCTATCTGCTCCATTACTAAAGAGTCTTCTATAATTATTGACCTTTTGCTCTTATCAACCACCTTACCTTATTGATCATGACCTTTCTAGTTTCACCTATATTGCTTAGTAATCCACGGTGCTGTGTGTTTTGGCAATGGCTGCAATCTCCAGAGGAAACCTCTCCTCAGTACTCAGAGTGAATACAGGCTAGAGGTCAAGATTGAATTATCTGCCTGTTCATTTTTGTCAGTCAGGTAGTCATGCATTCTCACTCTGCCTGTACTCTCTTAAACTGTGAAATGACCACCTCTTGAAACATGCTATTCACCAAACAGTCAGACTCATGAATGGATAATGGTGATGTCAGTTGTTGTTCAAGTTCCAAAACTTACAGTTCAAACCCTCTGGTTACCAACACTATTTGCACTTGTGGTTAACCAGGGCACACTTGGAGTTTCTATGTAGTACAGGATGAGCTTTCCACTACTTTGTGGTATTCCAGATTACTCACGTTTATTAAATTAAGTCAATTAACAGATAAAGGATATACATAAAAGACTATTCCTATTAAATTCCTTGTGACCTTGCTTATTAAAACAAACTTAGTTAAATCCCTAACTCTGTTCAACCAAATGTTTGTTCAAACTCATTTGGGATCTGCTGTCTGTGCACATTTTCAATTCACTGGGGCTCTGTTTCACTGGAATTCTGCCAACTATGCTTCTTATCTTCACTGGGGCACTGGTTCCTGCACTCCTTTAGCTCACTGTGACCTCTTGATCCCAAATGTCAGGGCTTTGGTTTGCTCGATCCTCAGCACGATAGAGAGAATGAGGAGAGGGTCCACAGAGCAAGGAAACCTGACAAAGCCAGCAACACTCTGCACAAAGGACTTTCTGTAAAGAGTACATTTTGAAGTGATTTCACTTCCCAAAGGAAGTGTTTTCAGAGATAAGCACCACATCCCAAAGTACCAACTGCAGCTACAGAGCAGGTGCAGAATGGTGCCACCAACACCAGTGAAGGTCATGGTACCCATCAGTTTCAATGGCTCTGGGTCTTTGCAGGCTGGTACAGGACATACCTGCCACACATTCCAAACCTGCTACATTGGGAGCAGGGGACAGAATCACAGACATTCTCTCCTCAAGAACGGAATTCATGTCCTTGAGAGACAGCAGCAGCCACAAAGAGCAGATAGAGTCTCAAGACCCACAGACACCTTCATGCACAGTACGCCATTGGCTTGAAGGCACATTGCACTGAGGACACCATCAATCTTCTACAACTACAGGAGATTTCACTCATTAAGCATATGACTGGGTTGCAGGCACATCCAGATCCTCAAGGTGATCCCTACCAGATGCCTGGGAAGCAGTCATAGCACTTTTATTTTACATCAAACAGAATTAAAAACACTAACTCATGATTCCAAACTATATTTTTACATCCAAAGCTATGAAAACATCACCCTTACCCATCCTTCATGTCTGTCTTCTGTGTGCTACATTCTGCCTTAATGCTCCTATGTAGAGCTCTCATTTTGGCTGTGGCACAGCTGGAGGAATACTTGCAGTGGAGGACGATGAGGTACAGGAGGCCTTGCACAAGCAGGTTCAGGTCAAGGAGGCCCTGCACAAGCAGGTTCAGGTCAAGGAGGCCCAGCCTTGTATTGCAGCATCTCAGCATGAGTGGCTGTATGTGGGCTATCTGACTGACGTCCTATGGCAAAGGCACTAGGGGAGAGGCAGGGGTGGGAGCAGGAAAGCTGTCACCCTGCAAGGGGACATGATCTACAACATTACTGCCAAATGTCCACTGCAGAACTTCATCAGTCCTTGGAATTTGTTGGAGTGATGTGACAACCTCAAAGTCTCTTTAAACATTGGCATCCAAAGCCATTACAGCTTAGATGCCAGTCAGTTTCTGCTTCTCTACCAATGGAAGCTGAGACCTTGACCATCAGATGTTGGGTGATGATTGGGACCATTCATTTGAAATTGAGCTGGCCGCCTCTTCCTTGCCAGAGGCAATGGACTCCTGGCTCCTTGTTAAGCCCTCTGAAAAATTGGATCTAGACTCCACCATGCTTTTTGACATTATATATATTATTTCTGCAGATCTGCCAATGTATCAAGCAATTCATTGCACATAACTATCAGCCTTTTTCTGTAGGCTGACTCATCAAGGTTCCCAGACGAATCATTAGAACTTGTGTACAACTCGGGGAGCGGGCAGCTGAACCACCTTTTCCCTCACCCTGGCTGCAGGCAGATCATGTTTCATGACTCAACATATGCAGACCCTGGTTCTAAACCAGCCGTTACAGTCTGCAAGATGTCAGTATCTATGCTGCTTATTGCAAGTGTCAGATGGTGTGATCATCATTGGTCACTTGCAGCTGACCTGCCACTATCATGCATGGGAAATAATGCATTTAAGGTGACAGGGGGAAAGTTCAGATGTGATGTGCGGGTTAAGCTTTTTACACAGAGCGGTGAGTGGCTGGAATGCGCTGCCAGGGGTGGTAGTGGAGGCAGAAATGATAGAGGATAAGAGGCTTTTAGATAAGCACACAAATATGCAGAGAATAGAGGGGTATGGACCATGTGCAAACTGAAAGGATTAGTTTAATTTGGTGTCATTAGCTTAATTAGTTCGGCACTACATGGTGGGCTGAAGGGCTTGTTCCTGTGCTGTACTGTCCTGTACTGTTCTACGTAATGAGGTTATGATGAGGGAAGGGCAAAAATAAAAAGGGCACACTTACAAAATGTCCAACGTAATCAACAGAGATTATGGGATAAAGAAGAACAAGAACATGACAAGGGAATGATAATTCCACCATTGTCGATGGTCTCTTCACTGTCTCTGTGAGAACCAACACTCTCCCCTCCAAGGGGTGAGATATAACAGCCATATGTTTCCACCACTAATGTTAGCTGTGCTCCATTTTTACCTAGGAAATGTACCAGTGAGTGTTGGGGATCATGTATGGCTGAATTGGTTAAACAGCTGGCATTGTCCATATACTGCGATGTGTGGGTATGTGGCTTGGAGTAGTGGTAAGTGTGAAAGTGTGGTGAGGCACATAATACAAGGTTTGAGTCCTGACTGACATGGTTGGTAACACAATGATGTGGGTGCACTGCATTAACCAGTGTGTGAGGTTACCAGAGGAGCTTATGGGAGATGGAATTTGAAGGTGTATTCACCAGCTTGGCCATGTGACCATACGTGTGTGGATATTGAACATATTTCTGCACTTCATCCACGTCCTTGGTCTTGATTGCTAACATTGACCTCTTTCCAAGGCTGCTTTAGCATTTGCATTATAACCTCCTAGTCCACTGTGGTTGAAGAGCATCTCTGCTCCACTCACCTGGCCCACCAGGACCTCCAGTGCTACATGGAAATATCTGAGTGTCCTGTGATTGGCCAAGGCCTCTGGCTACACCAACGATCTGAAGAATGAATTCCACCACTTGATCCAGACAGAAAACACTTCTCCTTTAAGAATTACAGGCTGACTCTAATCAGCGACAGCTGGCTTGAAATGATGCTATCCAATCAAGAGGTTGAACCCTGTGATGAAGTGTTAAGGCAGTATATAGCGTGGTTAGCACTAACTTGTCAGTGTTATTAATGTCGCAGCATGAATTATCTGCGCATCTTAAACTGTAATAAAACGAGTGTGGGTTAATCATTCATTGTGATCCCTGTGTTCATTTTCCAATGCTATCCAGTTTATCCCTCTGCATTTCTCAGTGAGAATTCAGGAAAGATGAGGCTAAGCATGTTGATCACATGTCTAGTGTTTGTCTTATGACTTGACTGCTATACAACCATACCATTAGATAAACTAGCAGCATGGGACTTTGGCAAATACAAATACAGGTAAACAGTGAAAGGCAGCATTAATCAGTATATAAAATGCTGCAGTCTAATCTCTAAAAATAGAGTTTATCTTGTCTATCATGTACATTAAGTCTGTTCTCCCTGATGTCACTTTTGTTCTTCTACCCTGGTATTTTTCTATTTTATCTTCAGTTCTATTATACATTCTTCACCATGATATATTTATGGAAAGTCTTTCCCTCTTTTTCGGCTTTTCCCCTCAATCAAGCTTCATTAATAAAACCCTGACATACTGCTTCCATGATAAATTAACCCCAAGTCTTGTCCTACTCCAAATATGCATTGAAAAGTAAAATCTGTTATATAAAAATAAGATTAAAATAACACAAGACTTCGTCTATATTAATTCATCCTAGCATCTAAATGTTGTAACTTGCAATTCTTCCATTCCCCCACACCCCAAGTATAGCCTCGCCCACAATACTATATTTTCAAAGCCATTAAGCCAAATCCTGATATCTATTCCCAACAACTATGTAACAACTTCCACAAGCTGCCCTCATAATGAGAGTGATGGAACAACAACAGCTTGCACTTATAGAGTATTTAAAAAGTAAAGCATCCTTCACCATCAGTGGTATTTACAGGAGGCGCTGCCTCAAGAAGGCAACATCCATCATCAAAGATCCCCACCACCCAGGCCATGCCATCTTCTTGCAGCTACCATCAAGCAGGAGATACAGAGGCCTGAAGTCCCACACCACTAGGTTCAAGAACAGCTCCTTCCCTTCAACCATTTGGTTCTTGAACCAACCTGCACAACCCTAATCACTAGTGTTTAGTAACACTAAGACCACTTTGATCACTTTGCACTAAAATGGACTTTTTTTTGTCCTAGTTGTGTTCTTTCTTGTAAAAACTGTGCTTAATTTATATTTAATTTACATTTTTCTTGTGACTGCTGATGATATGATGCTATGTGACTGTGCTGCTGCAGCAAGTAAGTTTTTCATTGCACCTGTGCATACATGTATTTGTGCATATGACAATAAACTCAACTTTGACTTTGAATATTACCAGATGAAATTTGACTTTGAGTAACATAGAAATTAGGACAGATGACCAAAAGCTTGGTTAATGAGTTGGGTTGGTAGGGGTGCCTCAAAGGAGGAGAAAGTTGTAGGTTAGGGTACAGATTTCTGAGCTTCAGGGTAAATAAAAATCAAAAAAATTACAAATGTTGGAAATCTGAAATAAAAACATAAAATGCTGGAAACAGCATCTGTGGAAAAAGAAAGGTTCTGACGACAGGTCTATGACCTGAAACATTAACTCAGTTTCTCTTTCCACACATGCTGTCTGATCTGCTGAACGTTTGCAACATTTTCTGTTTTTATTCCTGAGCTCAGGGCCGAGGCCACTGAAGGCATGTCCTCCACTGATGCAGGAGGCTGTGGAGATTGGGAGTGGGGATGCCCTAATTGATACTGATTAGTATTAACTAATGCAGCAGAAATTTGGCGGACCTTAATATGACCAATGATTTGCTTTTGCCCATTTTGTACTATTTTCAGGACCCATTGCATTTGTAATTGAAGTGAAATAAGGATTTTAAATTAAATATGAGAGAAGAGATTTAAAACAAATTAATTGATAAGTAGAGAAAAATGACAGCAACTAATTGCAGAATTAAGATAGTAAATTATTTTTAGTATGCTAAAATAATGTTTGATGGTCATTTCTCTGTTGGAGGAAACTAAACCTGTGCAGATGTGACATACAGTGTGCACAAGGACATGTCACATGATGCCTCAGGAGCAGCATGCTTGGGTTCACAAGATCACAAGACAAGGGAGCAGAAGCAGGCCATTCGGCCCATCGAGTCTGCTCCAAGGAAAAGGGAAAAAGAAATGGGGAATGGGGAAAAAAAACTATTCTAATCCCAATTTCCAGCCTTATCCCCATATCCCTTGATACCCTGACTATTTAGATATCTATCTATCTCTTCCTTGAACGCCCCCACTGATCTGGCCTCCACTGCTGTACATGGCAAGGAGTTCCACAAATTCACCACCCTCTGGCTAAAGAAATTTCTCCTCATCTCTGTTTTGAAACTGTACCCTCTAATTCTAAGATTGTGCCCTCTGGTCGTGGACTCACCCACCAAGGGAAACAGCCTAGCCACATCTACTCTGTCCTTTCCTATCAACATTTTAAATGTCGCTATGAGGTCCCCTCTCATTCTTCTGTACTCCAGTGAGTACAGTCCAAGAGCCGACAAACGCTCATCATACATAAGCCCTTTCATTCCTGGAATCATCCTCGTAAATCTCCTCTGAACCGTCTCCAACGTCAGCACATCCTTCCTAAGATGTGGGGCCCAAAACTGCGTACAATATTCCAAATGAGGCCTCACTAGTGCCCCATAGAGCCTCATCGACACTTCCTTACTTTTATACACTATACCTCTCGAAATGAATGCCAACATAGCATTCGCTTTCTTTACCACCGATCCGACCTGGTGGTTAACCTTTAAGGTATCCTGCATGAGTACCCCCAAGTCCCTTTGTACTTCTGTACTTTGAATCTTCTCTCCTTCTAGATAATAATCTGCCCGCTTATTTCTGCTTCCAAAGTGTACAACTGCACATTTCTCAACATTGAATCTCATCTGCCATTTCCTTGCCCATTCTCCTAAACTGTCTAGGTCCCTCTGCAACCTTTCTATCTCCTCAATACTCCCTACTCCTCCACCTATCTTGGTGTCATCTGCAAACTTAGCCACAAAACCATTTATTCCATTATCCAAATCGTTGATGTACAAGGTAAAAAGGAGCGGCCCCAACACCGACCCCTGCGGCACACCACTAGTTTTAAACACTAATTAGAAATAAATCATTGATATTTAGTCACACATAAAAGAGTATAATGGCAAGCAGAGCTTGATTCTGACTTGGGTGTTGTCTGTGTGGAGCTTATACATTTTCCTTATGACTGTGTGGGTCTCCACTGAGTGTTCTGGTTTCCTCCCACATCCCAAAGATGTACATAGGGTAAATGACCACTATAAATTGGCCCTAGCATTGGTGAGTGGCAGGAGAATCAGTGTGGAGTTGATGGACATGTGAGAGAGGAGAGGTTACAGGGAAGTATGCGGGGGAAATGGGACTGATGGGGTTGCTCTGAGATCCAGCACAGGCTCAATAGGCCAAATGGCCTCCTTCTACGTCATGAGGAATATGACAATATAGAGCAAAATGCAGTGATATGCAATTAAAAGTAGCCTTAATATTTACCTCAACTGATGGCTGTTTACATATCAAGAATGATATATGCAGCTGTTTTATGTGTTTATTTGCAGCATCGGTAATCGTGACCACATTTTCATGTAATTTGATATGTGAATACTGATGTGACAGATGTTCATAACAATGTACAACAGATAGGAATGGACTACAAAGCTGAGTTTTGACAATAGATCTGCTATATTTTAAACTTTCTAGTGAGGATTCTTACTTACATTTGGCTTAGGTTATTTGAACAAAATCATGGATACACAATCTATAGTGCATTTCACCACATTTGCAAGAGAGATCCTATGGAGTTAAATATTGTTAATTCTCTTGGGTGCTGAACTTTTCATGTTCTGAAGCCTCATGTCCAATTCATGGTTGTTAATTTTTCTGGTCATTAATTTTAATGAATGATAAATCAGATGGGTCATGAATTGGACTGCTGACCTTCGAGGTCAATTATCCAATTTACAATCCTCTCAAGCAAGGGTGTCTGTTGGGAGCTGTGACCTTTTCATGAAGTGATTACAGTGGAAAACAGCACTTGCAATAGAAGACCTTTAATCTGATTCTCATTGCTTGTAATTGCACCAATTATTTTCATTAGCCTTTTAAATTTATAAACATGCTTGCTCTCTACTTTTCACCAAAGCCAGAAGGGACTCCCCGAAATCATTACACAATTCAAAGAAAATCATCCCCTTTCTGCATTACAAGGACCTAGGACTATTTTACTGAGGTTTGCAAATTATAATTTTACCACCCAGTGGCAGGATCAATTACAGAGAATAGGTATAATAGGCAGGTCATGCATCTTTTAGAAATAATTTCTAAAACCTGTTTAGGACATGGTGAACTGTAAGCAGAATACCACCATTAATTTTCTTCCTTGCAATGGTCTGCCAGTATTCAACAGAACATTTATATCCACATTGATAAAGTAACTGTGAGAACATTTATCAGACTCACCTACTAAATTTGTACTTTTTTCAAAAGGTGTAGGAAATTTATTCTTGAAATGTGCTGTTTTTATTTCCTAATCTGAAATCAGATGGAATGTATGCAGACTATTTTCTGGATTGGTTATCCTGAAACTGACAGGCAGGCAATTGGAAGGTGAATGCAGGAGTTTTGGCGAACCCACTGTGTCTTTGTAAACTTCCTAAATTTACAAAGGTAGATTTGGTAATTGATGAAGAAAACGGGCTTCATGGAGTTAGTTCCATCCAACTGGAAGAAATCATTTTAAAAGGAACACTTGGAATTGGACTCTTACAAGTTGTTTTAAACCTTTTAAACCCAAATAGGCAGGAGCTTTCAATGTTCATGAAAATTAGTCTTATAGCATGCAACTCTAAATGCATGTTGACTGCTCCCTAAGAAAGACAGCTGCCACAGCCTTCTCATCAGTTTTTGTTCACTGGTAATACAGATAAGCAGGCCACTGAAGAAAAGTGTAATACTTTACCTTATGAAGCCAGAATATTTTACTTAACCTCTTCTGTGACCCTCTTAAAGCATTTACTGTCACTTGTCTCTGATAGTTGATAGCTGCCTTCTTCCCTTTTTGGGATGGGAATTGAACCAGCTGCACTTAAATATGCACCAGAAGGTATGAATAGGAGTGCGCCATTTAGTTCCTCATGCATGTTCTGCTAATCAATGAGTTCATCGCTGTTCTGTGCCCTTCCATCAGAAACCTTTACCATATCCCTTGATATTCGTGTTATAAAAAAAATCAATCTTAAATTTAAATATAACAACTGAGCTGGCACCTATTGTAATTTGTGGAAGATTGTTCCAAACTTCTATCATCTTTTTTCATGTAGAAATGTTTCCCAATTTCACTGCTGAAGAGCCCAGATTAAATGTTTAGTCTAAGTTTCCTAATCCTTGATTTCCTAGCCAACAGAAATCATTTCCTTCTCTCTACCTTTTCCATTTAATATCTTGGACACTTTGATCATTTCACCCCTTTCCTTCGATATGACAGGGGTCAAACCTAGTTTTGTGTAATCTCTCTTTTAAACTTTATCCTGGAATTTTACATACGATTCCAGTAAGTCTTCAATGCAATCCCTCTGCCAATGTAAATTTCCTAGCATGTGTTGCCTGAAAATGCTTCCAATACTCCAGGCATTGTTTAAGCAGGGCCTGGTGTAGCCAAAGGATAATCACCAACCTAATTTATTCTAGTCCTGTCTCTACAAGCCTTACTCGCCTTCTAGATGTATGTTCCAGTTGCCCTGTGTGCCTGTTTATTGTTTAGCTCGTTTGGACTGCTAGTAGAAAAGAACATCGATAAAAATGACCATAACTCATCCAAAACTATCATGGAATACATATTTCAACCACACAAACTAATGGAGAGAGAAACTATGCCAATAGCACAGCCTGAGATGATGACATATTCTACAGCCCTGCATTTAACAACTTTTTGTGTTTCTTTGTTTGTATTCTCACTCTCTAGCTCCCCCCATTAACACATGAAACAGATAATCTCTGCAACATATCTCCACGGCAACCCCAGCCTCATCCTATCACAGCTATTCCCTTTGTCCTATCCATCACCTCCCCTCCTACCCCCACTCACCTTCCCTGCAACTAAAAAACAACTAGCTTTCACTTAGTTCCAATGAAGGCCTGAATTGTTAACTCTGTTTTTCTTTCCACAAATGCTGTCTGACTTGTTGAGGCTTTCTCACATTTTCTGTTTTTTATTTTAGATTTCCAGCATCTGCAGTTTTTTTTCATTGAATTCAACAATTTCACCTAACTAGGCTTTGCAGCTTGTCATAGAGTTGTAAAGTATAGAAACAGGCCATTCTGCCCATCACATTAATGCCAACCATCATGCCCATCTATACCAATCCTACTTGCCTGCATTAATTCCAAATGCCTTTATGCCCTGCTCAATCAAGTGTCTGTCAAGATGCCTCTTAAATGTTGTTACAGTTCCTGCCTCCATCAGCTCCTCTGGAAGCTAATTCCAGATATCAACTATTCTTTTTGTGAAAAATTTACCCCTCTGATCTCCTTTAAACCTCCTCCCTCTCACCTTAAGCCTGTGCCCTCTAGTTTTAGACATTCCTACCATGTGAAACAGACACTGGCCGTCTACCCAGTCTATGCCTCTCATAATTCTATATACTTTTATTATGTCATAGAACATAGAGCAGTACAGCACAGAACAGGCCCTTCAGCCCACAATGTTGTGCCGACATAGCTAATCCCTCCTACCTACAGAATGCCCATATCCCTCTATTTTCCTCTCATTCATGTGCCTATTCAAGCCCCTCTTAAAAGCCCCCAATGAATTTGCCTCCACCACCCTATCAGACAATGCATTCCAGGCATCCACCACACTCTCAGTAAAAAACGTACCCCTCATGTCTGTTCTGAACCTACCCCCTCTCACCGTAAATGCATGCCCTCTCTCAGTCTCAGTCGCCTTCGCTCCAGGTAAAACAGACTCAACCTATCCAATTTTTCCTGATAACTTAAGCCTTCCTGCCTTAAGGCTTCCTACCTCGTAAATCTTTTCCACACCCTCTCTCTAGCTTAACCACGTCCTTCATATAGTGTGGTGACAGAGCCAGGCTGCTCTGATGCAAGGTCATCAACCTGAACATGGTGTTTTTATCTCCACAGGTGCTTAGTATTTCTAGCAGTTCTCTTCTTATTTAAAAAGCTGAGTGTCTAAGGACAGCTGCAACCAAAGTCACCTTTGAATTTACATCCAGAGTAATGTTGGTTTAATGTTCAAAAGCCGAACGGCAGGGGAGAAGGTTTTTTTGTAAATGTCTACCAAAGTTAGAGCAGCAAAGCAAGAGGCATCATGAGGAAACTCAGTTTCAAAAACAGCATCATCATTTGTCAACAAACAATCTGTAGGGGGGAAGAAATTGTCGACATTTCGGGTCAAAACCCTGTATCAGCTCTAGGTGCAGGGTTTGAACCCAAAACGCCAACAATTCCTTTCTCCTCCACAGATGCTGCTTGACCCACTGAGTTCCTCCAGCAGGTTGTTTGTTGCTCCAGATTTGAGCACCTGAGGTCTCTTGTGTCTTCACCATTTGTCAAGCTGTTCAACACCTGAAGAACAACTTCATCTAATTCCATCAAGCTAAATTATTAATCCAGTGATTTTGGAGTTCCAGCAGACCTTACTATATCCTCACAAGCCAAACAGTTAGAGAATGTTACCTTACCATACGTGTAGTACTCCACTTCTGGTGGCAGTGGCACAAGCGACAGGTTATTTTCCTTAACAAGTTCATCTACAAACTGCTGTGCTTTTGAAGCTTCCAGAAATGCCAGGAATCTTGCTGTGAATGCAGCTATAAAAATTGATAGCATTCCAAAATCTAGAAGATTCCACATTTGGAAAATGTACTCCCGTGGCCCTTCTGTCCAGATTTCCTTACATTCTGTCCACATCATGCCTATAAGTAGATTATTTTGTACAGTTAGTTTGTACTCGATTCTTCCCTAAAAGTATGATTTTATTACATACCCTTCCCATGAAGGTAACTACCTACCTAGTATCCACACCATAATTAGCATTTCCGTCCAAGTAAACATGGTGGTTTTCATTCTGAAGACTTGTTCGGGATAATCCAAAACTGTGACATTGGGTAAGGTTTTGATGCCTTCAAATCTATCAGAGGCATTAAATACTAGTAAACACAGAAAGATGATGAAGGATGCTGCATGCATCACAAACTTCATGAAGGGACTTCTTAGAATCTTCCCCAGCTAGAAGAAAAAAATTAAAATATGCATCCATCTTCCAGATACATGCTGATAATCAGTCTTTTTACCTCAGAAAAAAAACTGTTTGCCCTGGTTAACCACCTGGTGTACCCTTTTTTGATACTGAATTTCACACTGGAGGAACTATTTAAGCATTACCACTGGAAGTTGATAACCCAGTTTCTCCTTTCATTCTCCTGCTGCAGTTGACCGTCTGGGGTGTGGTTCCACTGAACTGAGACATCCACTCCCAACTGTCTGTGTTCAAAGACTGAGTGTATTAGCTCTTTGAGCAATGGAGCCTCAATCTTGCTCTCCCTTGATAACCACACATAACTTTTTCCAGCAGGAATCACATATTTTGTTAACAAGGAACAGGAACACTAGTTACTATGCGTTCAAGTCCCTAACTTATTGACATTATGGTCAATGGTAACTTCTTTACCATTGTGCTGAGCTGGATGAGCATAGTACATGCTGGAAGCTGAAGCTGCAACTTTCCTGTTCTATATCAATGTTAAATAGCCCATTTGCTAGTTAACTCATGGACATTGCATTAGTGTATTGTTTTACAATCTTATATCGTTGTGGAAACCAGAAGGTAATAAAAAGTCTTTATAAAGCTGTACATTTTCCTGGTGGCTGCAACATTCTCATTAGACAGCACATTTGCCAATTAAATAATGGACAATGCATTAATGTATTGTTTTACAATCTTAAATCATTGTATAAGTGAGGAGACATCAAAAGTCTTTGCAAAGCTGCACGTTTTTCTGGTTTGGGCAACATCCTCATTAAACAGCACATTTGCTAAATAAATTAATGGCAATGCATTAATGTATTGTTTTCCAAACTTAAATCATTGTACAAGTTAGAAGGCAATAAAAGTCTTTACAAAGCTGCACATGAGTTTTTGAGCTTTTACAATCAGTTTTTCAAGCTCCTCTTGTGATGGATCAATCGTAGTTGTTGTAAAAAGAGCTGAAAAGAGCATCAGCTACAATGTTCAATAACAATAAAAAAAGGTAATGGATAATGCACTTGTGAATAGAGCTAAGCTAAGCTTGAGTATAACAGAGCATAAATCCAACCGCTAATTAAATTTTAACATGAAAATACCTTGACAAATTGGTATGATAGTAAATCAGCTATTACCAGTTCAAGCCATTTTAAATCAACCAATATTTCACTTTCATCTTTACTTAAATATTAAAATGTCAAAGTATTGATGCTGCCTGACCTGCTGAGTTCCTTCCGCACTTTTTGTATATTGCTCAGATTCCAGCATTTGCAGAATTTCTTGTGTCAGGTTAACGATAATTTTTAATTCTAGCAGTCAAGGCCCGAAGAAGAAAGCCAAGGCTAACAAGGAAAGAGTATGATGACCATCACCCTTATTTGGTTGGGATAGTCTCATAGAGACATAGAGTTAGACAGCATAGAAACAGGCACTTCAGCCCAAATCTCCAACTGAAAAACAACCCTTTACTACCGTCCTCTGACTCCTTCCACCAAGCCAATTATTTTTCTAATTGGCTAGCTCATCCTGGATCCCATGTGATCTCACTTTCCAGACCAGTCTACCATGCGGGACCTTGTCTTGCTAAAGATCATGTAGACAACATGTACTGCCCTGCCCTCAATCAAGGCTGTTGGCCACCTCTTCAAAAGACTCAATTAAATTCATGAGACACAATTCCCATGCACAAAGCCATGCTGACTATCCCTAATCAGTCCTTGCCTTTCCAAATGCAGATAGATCCTGCTCTCAGAATCCCCTCCAGTAACTTAGCCATCACTGATGTTAAACTCACTGGTGTGTAGTTCCCTGGCTTGTCCTTGCAACCCTTCTTAAATAAAAGCACATTAGCCATCCTCCAGTTTTCCGGTACCTCACCTGTGGCTAAGGATGATAGAAAAATCTCTGCCAGGGCCCCAGCAGTTTCTTTTCTTGCTTCCCACAACATCCGAGGATACACTTGGGATTTATCCACCTCAATGCATCTCAGGAAGTCCAACAACTCCTCGTAATAGCTATAAGTTTCAGGACTTCCTTGTTCTCTTCCCTGATTTCCCTACATCCATGACCTTCTCCACAGGAAATACAGATGAGAAGCATTCATTTAAGACCTCTCCATTCTCCAATGGCTCCACACGTAGATGACCACACTGAAAGGGACCCATCTCTCCCAAGTTACCCTTTTATATATAATCTGCCAAGGATATCTCATGTCACCTTTTTACCCTCTTGATTTCCTCCTTAAGTGTACTCCTACATCTCTTATACTCCTCAAAGCATTTGCTTGATCCCAGTTTCCTATACCTGACATATTCCTCCTTTTTCCTGACCAGAGCCTCAATATCCTTTGTCAGCTGGCCTCGTTCTTTACTCCAACAGGAAGACACTGGCCCCAAACTCTCCCTATCTCACTTTTAAAATCCTCTCACATGCCTGACATTCCCTTACTTGCCAACAGACTCTCCCAATCAACCTTTGCCCTCTCAATCCATGAATATCCAGTCCCATTCCCGTTCCGGAGTATCTTTTGGTTCAGAATTCAGTGGCTGTCCTGTAAAGCTTAATACAGCACATACCCTCCACATTTGTTTGCTGCATATCCCACCCCTGCTCACAACTGACCTCCAAACAATGTTCATGCTTACTTTATGAAGATCCCCCAGGAATGCTCCATCAGTCATGGCAAGACCTAGGTGCAGCCGATTGGAAAGAATCCTCTCTGTACATGATATGGAATTGCTGCACCTTCGGAATCCCTCACAAGACTCCAAGAGGAGTCCAGCATTGGAAGACAGTCAGAAAAACAGCCACAAACAACTAACTGGAACTTCAAGATATGAATAGTCTGTCCATGTCATCTGCATGTCTGCTGGGCAAGCCTCCTCACAGTGTCATGTATTAACTATTACCACTCCATAGAATATAAAACATAGAACATAGAACAGTGCAGCACAGGAACAGGCTCTTTGGCCCACCTTGTCTGTGCTGACCATGATGCTAATCTAAGTTATTTCCACCTGCCTGCACATGATCCATATTCCTCTATTTCCTGCCTGTTCATGTGTCTGTCTCAATACCTGTTAAACGTTACTATCATATCTGCTTCCACCACTTCCCCTGGCACCTATTATCCTCTGTGTAAAAAAAACTTGCACATCTCCTTTAAAGTTTCCTTCTCTCATCTCATACCTATGCCCTCTAGTATTTGACATTTCCTTCCCAGGAGAATGACTATCTACCTTCTCCACTTCTTGTCTTCATCATTGTAAGGTCACAGGAGATACCATCCATCCAGCCACCCCTCAGCCCAGCATGCAGACGTAGCACCCAGCAGTTCAGGAGGAGGATATAATGTCATTGTGTCTGTCTCCACCATCTCGCTGCTCAGGTACCAGCATCTTAAGGGCTGAACAAGCTGGAATGGAGGCTTATATTTGATGTGGAGAGACAACTGGCAAGCACCATCTACAGGGAGACCATGGGAAAAGGTACATCAGTGTGTCAGGTCCCTGGAGGTAGAGATTAAGCATCAATTCTGCCTTGTGGGGTGGATGAGGACAACGCTAGAGAGCCGTATGTGGGAAGGCTGATGTCGAAGTGCCAGCCAGTACTGTGCAGAGTATTGTCGAATTCTATAAAAGAACTTATGTACTTAATGTGTTAAAACTTTGGCATCTACATGGAAGGGAGCTGAGCTGACCAACAGCTCTGCCTGTCTATCTGGTGCTCAATGCCACATTGGAAGCTCTGGGGAAGACTGGAAAGAAAGATCTCACAGGCTGGATGTGGTCTATGGCCATACATTAATGTACAAGCAAATACTATGCCCAGACGTGCAAGATGGAATTTTGAGAACTAGATAATTCACTGAAAATGAGTGCGATTCCATGATTTAGACATAAAAGCATTGAAATTCAATTGCAATAGGCTCAAAAATAATATGATATCTGACCAAATTTTAGGCCATTATATATTCAAATACTTATCCAATCTACACATACAAAAGTATAATATTCAGGGACATAGATTTTATTAAGTAGTAATTATGGCTTAGCACATTATTAAAAACTCACATGCAGACAGTGCAACAAAATGTAATCGTTTCAGAGCATTTCACAGCAAGACCAGTTACCTGAGTTTACATCTGCACATTGACTTCTAACAATTGTGCTTCTGGAGAACTGACTTTAATTTCTAGATTTTCACATTTAACACCGGATGTATTGGCAGCATTTGAGGTATAATGATTGACACTGATGTCCATGAACAAAATTAGCAAAGGTTCCTTTTCCAGTTGTTACCCAGGTGTATTTGTATGAAAGCAGGATTGGACTGAGCTACATACAACAATTGCAAAATGATGTACTGAAAGGCTGACACCAGAGGAAATTGTACCCTGATCAAAGTTTGCACAATCAGCAATAGAGTAGAATAGCAGAGGGACATCAGACTGGGGAATAATAACCATACTATTGATAAAGTATATTTAGAATGGAAGATAATTCTGTTGACATAATCTGAAGGAAGATCTTTATTTGCCAATGTATTTGCTTTCTGCAACTCAATTTGCTAAAACAATCACAGTTAAATCTGAAGCAAAGTAAAAGCTCTGGCCCTGATATAAACATAATTAACAAATAAGCCAACGTTAGGAAATGATGTGATGTTTTGTTCCTTAATCTATTTACGTTATCGATCTATGGATGGTATTAATGTATATGTCACCAAAGAATATATCTTCTTTTTAAGAAGAGGGCTTTGAAAGAATTTTCAGCAAGTCTGTTGTGACTCCTGGTAGTCAATTTCCAAAACTGAAGCACAAAGAATATCTTGGCTCTGAGCTAGAACATTTTCATAAATGAAGTACGCAATCTGTGAATTTATATTTTGTTATGCATATGTACAAATCATAATAATGTTTTGAAAAATTCTTTGCAACATCAAAAATTCATATTAATTACATTGTTTTGCTTTGTTTCCTCAATGAAAAATTGAGCCATTAGTTCTACAAGCTCAGATCATTGACTTTTTACACCGTAAGCATAACATTTGCAAACACCAGCAGATTTTTGGAAAATGTAGCTAATGAACTCAAGAGGTTATTCACAGTGAATCACTGTGTATAGCATCAAGGAGGAGTAAATGCAGTGAGACCAAGAAGAGTTGGTGGAGTCAGGCACAATGGCACTGTATCCTTCTCCTGAACTGGTGGGTGCACTAATCACTTTTTCTGTGATGTCTGCAGGCAACAAATTAGTTATTAGGACAGTTTACCATTATGCTACCCAAGAGGAGTTAGGGCAGCAAAATTAAAGGTGATGGTGACTCTGATCACAATTAGTGGTGTCATCATTGTCGGGAGCCTCCATACAGTAAACGCCTCAGCACTACGATTGCTTTGCTAAAATATGCTAAGGCCTGTATAGCCTGCTGAAGATTGAATGATGGATTTGGTCCTCTGAGGATAATGCCAGCTAATCTTCTTGCAATGATCTCTTTCATCATCTCTCATATCAGAAATGACCAAGGATCAATAATTTTAGAGTGATTTCTCAAAAGGCAATGGATTCTGAAAAAATTAAGTTAGATGCCCTCTTGCTCACTGAATAAGAAAGGTAGTATTCTTTGAACTTTCCTTTTTAAAGAAAATATGTCTAGAAGTTCATTCCCACTCCAATCCTGCTACGTTGTGAGATCAGCTCATTGTACTTCCCCCAAAAATTCAGTTCCAATGAAGTCGATATATAGGTGTGTAATGGTACTGAATGAATTTCTGGGCAAACTGTTCCACTGAATGGTTGTAAATTCTTTGTTTATAGCCAACATTCCAACAATTTTGTAGACGTGTCTCAACTGCTTCTGTGCTAATATTAAAATTTGTTGCATGTTCTGATCAAATAAAAACAGAACTGAATCTAGGCTTAAAACCAGACCAGAAGCTGAGAAAAATGATACTGCCTCGTTAAAAGCCTTTCTGTTTGTGAAACAAGTGAATTTTAATAAAAGGAAATTGCATGGAGGATAACTAAATGCAACTTAAAATAGGAATTGATTATTTTAGTGAAGTGTTGGACATTACACTGGTCTAACAGGCCATCAGAAAGCACTGGGGTGCACGAGTCAACTAAGGATCCATCCAAATCAATGTCCACATAATTTTCCAGCAACACGAGTAATGCTTATCCCCTCTCAAGATCACTTTACCCCTCCATCTGTGCAGAACCTGTGAACTTATGTTTTATTACGGGCATGTACTAATCACACATTTAATAGTATTAAATGTGTGATTAGTACATGCCCGTAATAAAGCAGATGATATTAAAGCAGATGAAGACAGACAAACAAGGTTCAGGAGCACAGCAATAATTTCTGCACCAATATGAAAAATTGTTTTAAGTGGACTTGAATAATTTACCAAGCTGCACTCTTATCGAGATTGACATTTTAAATCTTAGTTGAAGAAACGCCTGGACATGCAAAACAACTTTCCATTACTACAGCTTCATAATATACTTCCATGGTGCTTTACACATAAAAGTCACAATTCATAGGTATGAGGTGGTGGCATTGGCATTTCCTTCTTTTCCACTAAAACTCTTGCTGCATATTAAGAGAAATTCAGGAATTGTACAGTACTCAATTTCATGTTGGTAGAATTCTGAGGACAGCCATTTTATCTAACTTCATTGCATGTGTGTTTTTTTGTCTCCAACCATTCTGGTGGGCCTTTCAAGATATAAGGCAGGCCACAATATTCATGACCTCCAAGAATATTCACCATCTGACTCATCTGTATGATTTATCATTGGGAGTTGTGCTGTTCTCATTATTTCAAAAAGATAATTTTTTAAAAGAGCAATATGATTAATTAATGTAGGGTGATCACACATGCATACATGTTATATCAACAGCTTCGAAAGTAAAAATTATCTCTTATATTTATTCAGTAATATAAATAAATATGTGGGGTTTCCAGTGTTTAAAACAATAGATATCTAGTTACCAGTGTGCATTTGATCAAAGATATGTTGGACATCGTGGTGGTGTCAGTAAAATCAGATCCATGTGTTTGGAGTTAAAATACATCTCTGGTCTCCAGGTGTTTCATTAGGAAAAAAGATAATTTTGATGGCGATCTAGATAACATTAGGGTCAGAGATTGACTGCTAACATCAGAAATAAAAAATATATTAGAAATACAAGATTTTGCTAAATAAAAAATTGGCATGGTTATTCCTTAATTTAAGAAAAACAAAAGAATTGAAAGAAATCATTTACTCCATTAGTTTGAGACCTACTCTCTGTATAATGTACAATAGCAGAGATTTTTTGTCAGAAACATAGATATTACTAAAATAGAAACAAAAACAGTTCAACAAAATTCACTTCCTCAAGTAAAGTATAACATCCCCGAATTACTGTAAACTATGATGATTATACTGGAAGCACCATAGGAGCAGATTATGAAACAGATAATGACAATTGTTTTCTCTGACTAGTCTATTCTTCAGCTGAAGTTCAAAATACCAATCATAACAAGAGTGTAAGTTTTCCTAGTCCACCTACAAACAACATATCATATTGGAGTAAAGAATTAATTTGGTACTCCTGAAGACTGTTTCTCTATCTTCATCTGCTTTAGTTTCCTTATTTTCAGTTACTACTGCATCTTACAAGGTTCAAATATGTCGCATGAAAAATGTTTCAAGTCAACCCAGTAACATTAAATCATGACCCTGTAAATCCATGACATGCATTAATATGTGAGATTCTTGATTGTTCCTGCTGCAATTCAAACTATTTTTTCACCTTCGTCTTACAATGCATTATATCAACAATTATAGTTATATATCGCAACGGTACGGATCACTTTTCAATAGATTTTTATGATTAGAATTTTATGTAAGAGCTCTATTGAAGACATCCATGATTTTTTTAAGCATATGTGCCAGAGGAAAACTTCTTTTAAAATATATTTACATCACTGTACAAGAAACAAGTTATTAGGATAGACCAGTGACATAGTAAAGGTACCGATGTCTTAAAAGGGTTTTTTAAAATATAAATATACAAAAACTTTAGCCTTGAAGCTGTTCCAAACCTCAAAATGTGTGCTAAGCTGTTGATGTGCAGTAAGTTAATGTATGTCCTGTGTACGCAGCCTTTGCTGCCGCTGAAACTGAAGCCATCACTAAGAATTGAATCAGCTCTGCACAGTTTTTCATCTTCTAGCTTCACCATCACAGAGTAACTCCAGCATGCCACAGATCAGGGTCACATTTAAGAGAGACCTGGGAAGGTAGGAAGAGTTGGAGCCTCAGACGGGGACAGGAACTGAAGGTTGGGTTTGGAGCAGCAGGGCTTTGGGGAATAGGGGCTGGGACATGATTGGGCTGGGGTCTGGTGGTGGGACAGCCTGAGACCTGCATTTTGTGGGTGGATTGTGGTTGGAGCATGTGGTGAGCAGAAAATGTAGATGGGGACCAACCTTTAGGAGCATCTATGCAGCTAACTTCATGGTCTTGGGCCAGGTTAAGCTGATCTTCATTAAGTTGTGCCAAAGCTTCTTGTAGGTTATGAATGTCCAAATGAATTTGATAGAAATGGCATCAATATGAGCATTAAATGCCTTTTGATGCCTGTACATGTATTTGGATCCTTCTATGTGTGTTTTTAATTCATGTCCATTGTGGACAACATTTCTAAGCCTTAGTAATTTTAAATTAAATTTTTATCCCTTTAATAACGGCTTTAAACTGAGCAAGATAAAGTCTCTGATGAAATAAGAAGACAAGGGCAAGCCTTAGGCTAAAATTTAAAATGTAAAGAGTTGAATTTCAAGGTACATGTTTCTACAGCTACTTCTGAGGAAAATAGAATGAAAAATGACAACTCTTGAAGTAGTAATGCCATTTACAGTAACAATGACATCCAAACAAATACACCACATGTGCAGATTAAGTTGCTGCTCACAAATTGAAACCTTTAATTTATGTCTTCCATAACCTGTGGCATTATGTTTGCATTTAAATTGTGAAATGATGCAAACAATGTACATTTATCATTATTTTCATAACGAACCAGGCTTTGAAAATACATTGTGGGTTATTAGTCATGTTATATTGAGCTGAATGCATTAATCTGGAATTCATTTAAAATAAACTGATTTATTGCATGGATAAGATATTGGAAAAAGAAATATGGGACAGCTGGGTTAAGGATTTGTATGCCAGCACACCACAGTGATTTCAAGGCTTTTTGAAATTTCTTTCACAAAGACAACACTGCATACCTTGCTACATGGTGCAATCCAATAGCCAATTGCAAGAAATGGGAGTCCAATTGCAATAATGAGCACCACAAGGCATTTCATGGTGATGGGTTGCTCCCGTAATCCTGAGAGGTTTTCATACCATATTGTGAGTAGCTGCTGCTGGCAATTTGGGTGGGCTACAAACTGTAAGGAAGACATAATTATTGGTTAAAACAATACCTCCAACATACAGTATAGGTGGACAGGTAAAATAACCTCTTCTTATTCCAATACTCTTCTGTTCTCATACATTTTATTTATGTGAATGCTTTTGTAGAAAACAAGTAACCAGAACAATTGTCAATGTGACTGAGGCTTTGCTTTACTATTCTTTCCTCTGAGTCAAAAGGTTCAGGGTCTAAATCCTGCTCCAGACAGGACTGGGAAGTGAAGATTTGGGTTGGCATCCAGCAGAATATATTCAGCCAGTGGTGAATCCCCTTTGATAAAAGCGCTGTAGAGTCCATAAAACCAGATGCTTACACCAGCTCCCCATCAGCTGCTGTAAAAATAGTAATAGATAACAAAAGAGTGGATTCACTGGCAGCATGGTAACCTTCAAAATGGTTTTACACTGGAAGAACAGAATGTTCTCTCTGTGTAATAGAATGTCCTCTCAGATCCTCCCTGACAGTTAACTTTTACCACCTTGTCTCTTAGCTGTCCTACCACAGAGGGTAAATGTAAAGGCCAGGCAGAGAAAGAGGGAGTATTCAGAGGCTGTTTTTTAAAGGCTTACTGAAATTTAGTTAAAAAATGAAGGGATTTTCAACTTCTACACAACATAGACATGATATCAGAAGGATTATGGATTGCCAGTTTCAGGTAGTTGGAAACTGTCAGCTTTTTAACAGAAATTCTTGGCTGTCAGGATTTGTCGAGGATGGGAGTGAGGGAGCTATTGCTCCAAGCTGCTGCCATATGAGGTAAACATAAAGATTATTAAAAAAAAACCCTAAGGCGTTACCTTTTCTTACTCAGATGAGAAGTGAATGCACAGGAGTTGATACTCCTCTCATGAGAAACATGGAATGAGACAATAAGGAAATGCTCATTTGGCTAATTATATCCATGGTTGCTCTTTGGTAGGACTATCCCACCCTTCTACTGTTTTTCAAACATCTATACATACAAGTAGTGGCATTCTCAGAAAGGATAGAAAGTTCATGTTCAATGGAGCAAATACCAGAGCCCTAGAATGATGCCTCACATACCAATGCAAGCGATCTCTTGGAGGACAGATTGATGGAATATGGTGACAGGTCTTAGACCTCTTTAAACACTGGCATCAAAGGCTCAGAGAAAGATGGCAAAGAAGTTAACATTTAGTATCAGGCAGAGGATGCTTTTCAAACTTTTTAGTTATTTAAACATTGCAGCCTTGAAACTGCTCTAAGAGGGAGCATTAAAGCTGAAGTTCCTTTATAGATTATCTGATATTTATTTCTTTTAATCACTGCTGTCAAAATAGTGGACACAAGAATTTCAGATAGACACTCAACGTCTATCACTATTCCATAGACTGTGTGGTTGATTTTATATCTATCAGTCCAGGCGAAGGTCAATATGGGAAGGTTAAAATCATCAGGCTACATACCCCCTTCGATCTTGATTGCAATATTACCCTTTAGAGTTTTCCAGGTAGATAAGACTGGCTGCTAAGGCTGGTGGAAGTTTCAAGTATCTGTACAAATTAGGAGCATCTTGTCAAAAAGACCCCAATGCAGTTTTAACCAGGGCCTGAATGAGCTATTGCAACAGCTTTCCCTCCAGTAGGAACTGTCTTTGCTGATAGTCTTCATGCATAAGAAGATATTCAGGGAAACCTAAAACTTTCTTTTGTGAAACCAGAATGATTCTCACAGAGAAAAATGCAGCCTCTCAAAACCCAGACTTTCCATTTCCTTCACGTGAGACCCTTCTGAGATCTTCACTCCTGCCAATTACTTAGAAGTCAGAAGGGAGCCAAGGACACCTATCCCTGTCCTTCGCCAGCCTCTGTCATTTCTATGCTTGGCACTAGTGAGTCAGCACACAGCAGTCAATTTAATTGAAATCCATGTCTACTTAATCTGGAACAAAAAAAAAATACTGGATATAAGTTCTTAGTGGACATTGTTAGTTGTAATTATAATTGTAACTATATGGTAAAACTCTAAAGGAAAGTGTACCTTTTTGACTTCATATTTAATGGCCAGTTTGACACGGGTCAAACCCGCTCTTTGACCGTGGTGTCCTTCATCTTGATCAGCTTCCACATCACCATTCAAAATAGCTTCAACTTCCTCACTGTCTCGGCACAGGTCAAGAACACCAACGACAAAGTCCTTGCATTGCATAGATAGCTTGCGGTAGTCATTCTATATAAAAACAATAAAAAGATACTGCTCAAGAAATTGGTTTCGTATATCATGTGGGTATTCTGTCTATGGAGTGCAAAAAGGTAAATTTGTTTAAAAGTTATATTTTCTCTCTTATTTTGAAAAATAATTCTTCGCTCTTTTGTTTCCTCCATGCCACAATCCCCAAGCAAGTTGTGAAGAGAGAAAGGCAGCCTCAAAATTGGAAGAACTGAATGCTCATGTGTTAACTCATTCAAAAATTTATGCTTAAGCTTTCAGGGAAATATTTTATATCTTTTCAAAACATTTCTATAAAAATCAAGCTGAAATGGGCAATATACAAGATGCTAAGATAGAGGTATCAGATTGCAGTTCTATCAACAAGGGGAAGCATCCATTAGTTCACCGTAGAGTATTTATTTATTCATTATGGGATGCTGGCGTTGCTGGCAATCTTTTTGCCCATCTGTATTTGCTCTTGACAGGGTGGTACAGAGTTACTTCCTTGAACCATAACAGTCTTTGTGATAAAGCTACTGCCACACTGTGTGGTAGGGAGTTCCAGGATTTACATCGAGCAATGGTGAAGGAACCATGATATATTTCCAAGTCAGGATGGTGTGCAAGTGAGAAGAGAACCTGCAGGTAGTGGTGTTCCTATAGTCATACTGCCTTTATCCTTATTGGTGGTAAAGGAATGGATTTTGAAGTTCAGTTGGTATAGCTAGGCAAGTAACTGCAGTACATTTTATAGATGGTCACAGCACAAGATGATAGCACAAGGAGTGAACGTTTAGTGCAGTGGATGGATTGCTGGTCAAAGCAGTTTGCTTCATTCTGGAGCATTGTCTGACCAGTACTCATCCAGGAAAGTAGAGATTATTCCACCATAAAAACTGACCTGTGGCTTATAGACAGAGGAAATGGTCTGGGGTGTCAGAAGATAAGTCACTCATTGCAGAACATCAAACATCTGACCTGCTTTTGTGGCCACACTACCACGACTTTATGATAGCAAACCCAATGAATGTCAAGGCACTGTCAAGGTAGTTAGATTTTCTCTTGCTGGAGACAGTGTTGGCCTGACACTTGTGGTGTACACAGTGTCCACCTCTCTTCAGCACATGCCAGAATATTGTCTAAGTTTTGCTACATGCAGACATGGATAGGTTCATTTGCTGAGAAGTTGCAAGTAAAACTGAACATTGTGCAATTATCAATGAAACATCTGCAGCCTTGGATGAGCAGATGACGGTCATTAATCTTTGGACGCTGTCCTGACGAACACCTGCAGTGATGTGCTGAAGAAGGGTCCTGACCCGAAACATTGACTGCCTGCTTTTCTCCACAGATGCTGCCTGACCTGCTGAGTTCCTCCAGCATCATTGTGTTTTTCACCTACAGTGATGTCCTGGGGCTGGGATGATTGACTTCAATAATCGCTCTATCAGTTCCCCTTAATATCTAGTACATTTCAATCAAATCATTCCTTAACCTTCCCTTCTAAATTACAAGGAATATTGTCATGTAATTTCTCCTTGTACTTTAACTCTTGGAGCTCAGATATCATTCTGATAAATCTTCACTTCACTCCCTGCATGGTCGATCTATCCTTCCGATGCAGTGTGCAGAATACTCTAGGTGCAGTTTAACCTCGTTATTAATAGCTGCAGCCTAACTTCTACTCTTTTGTGTTCCATTTCTCTAGATATAAGGGGCTGAATTCTGTTAGCTGATTGCATGTTCAACACTCCAGGAAAGAGAATCATGAGGAGCAGAGATATTTAGAACTTTTAACCATAAATACTATCTGTGAACTCAACATGAATTCAAATTCATTTTTTTTAATCCAATCCATTATTTTGACATCCATATTTGGTCAGACCACTCTTGATAATCCAAGAATACTTCACAAGAAACAAAAAGGGTACTGCAGAACAAGCCTCTCAACTCAATGTTTTGAGCTAACTGGAGACCATTAAATTGATAAAATATTCAATGACTTCACAATGACTAAGCCTGGGGTGGACATTATTTTGTGTTTTCTTTCTGCTTTAGAGATCAGTTTGATGGTATTTTTTAAGATCCACAAATAAGACTGTAAGAGTGTATTTACACATGGTAACATGTTGAGCTCAATGGCCACGTGATACTTTTTTGATTTTGTTTCATTTCAGCATTTTCCCATTTGGTACAGATGAAGTAGGGCAATGAAGCTATCCTCTATTTGATGGTATTACTTGTAGTTATCATATATATTTTGGGAAGGAGAATGATACATAAGAGCGTAATTGAATCATGCAGCAGTGTCACTTAAATCAGATAAAATTACATTATCATGTCAGAACTGGCAGGCACATGGAATGCATTCCTGGACTTTTCCATTGCTAATGGTATCCTTTTAAAAGACAAAACGAAAATATTCTAACTGCAAAAATAAACATGAAAGACAAAGATAACCATTTGCTTTAGAGAAACATAAGCAGGAATTTGAAAAGCCTAAAAAAAACCTGTATGTATGTAATTGGGATGACACAGAAGAAGAAGACTGCACTAATAAATAATTGTCTTGATGTGGTATATACTGCTTTTATATCCCTGTAATTGTAAGCATGCTAGTGGCTGGGAACCCAGCACTCCTTCACTGGGAAAGAGGAAATATCCAAGAGTGTGAACATCATTTTCATTCATTATCCAGTTCAAGGCAAGCAAAAGTATTGGAGCTGGTCGTTTCAATTTCCTATTGACCAGCAGTGCAATGTGGCTTGAGAAGGCCAGAAAGGAAGAGGAGAACAGACAAACAAAATCTAGACTAATATAGAACTGTGATGTAGTAAGTGAACTTATTTTCTGGTATTCAGTTGGTCAGGAATCTGGGACTATATCATCTGTCTAACCTTTCACATAAATTATGGATTATGGCATAGAGTAACCTAAAAAGAGAGAATGGAGAAAAATATAACTACAAGAAAAGGTTAACGCTCACCGATGATGTCACCTTGTGTGGACCCTTTACCAATTCAATTTTCTTGTTTTTAAGCTAGAAAAAAGATAATGGAGAGGCTTTAAGATCCTAATGGCAGCCTAATGGCACTGAATAGGTGAGGTTACAAAGTTAATAGTTGGTATAATTTTATCATTATTTTTGTCATTCAATATATTATGCAATTGAATTGTCTCCTTGATCCTTCCAAAAGAATTTGAGAACATGATTACTCTCACATGAAACTGGTAAAACAACAATAAAATAAATTTAAACATTTTGATCACTTCTCACATTAGGTATCACCAAGAAAAGCTGAAAAAGAAAGTCTGCGCAGACTTAAAATTGGAATGTTGCTTTGTAAAGACTGGCTTCAAACTCATAACATTAATAGATAAATGAAAGTGACTCATCTACTTTTGTCTGTATTTTGTGGGAAACATAAATCACACCTCAAAGAATAAAAAGTGCAACATGTCTGTCACGCTGTGTTGACAGGGTGAGTTTTTAGATACTTATTTGCTCTGTTAACTTTGCCACTTTGCTTAAATTAAACAGAAAGGAAAACCTACCAGTCATTAACCTCCAGGCAGATTGCAAAAGCCAACTACCTTGAAATTCGATCACATAACACTGTTTATTTCAGAACTGGGTGATTAAAAACACATTTGGATGAAGTGATAGATGATAACAACCATTTGTGGGTTGTTTTGCATCACTCAGGAGTTCTATTGCACTCTTCCCAGCATCAGATATGCTTTAAGTGATGTAATTTCCTCTGCATATGTTCTTTGTGGAGCATTACTGAGGAAATAGTCAACATTGTCTTGGGAGAACCAGCATTGACCACACGCAAGACAACAGGGTTTTCATTGCATGGTGCCAGGAAGCTCCATACTTAAATTTTATCCTTCAGGATCTCCCTATGGAACAGAACTACTTCCCAACCCAGTGATCTTAACCCCTGACACCCCCAGTAGGTCAGATATCTAATGCACGACAATTGACATAACACTTACATTCTCCGTGTCCTTCAAGCAAACATTTATGATCCACATCAAATCTTTCACTCAACCTTCAATATGCACAAGGCATGTATAATCTATCAACCACTAATTGTGATAAATTTTGTGCACATTTGGGCACGGATGATGTATTAAAAAATATTTGCTACAACCAAATTTCAAAGGTATTACATCTAAAAGTAAGCATAATTCAGTTCAAAAGATCTCAATAATCTATCATAAGGCCATCAATTGTTGTGATAACTGTACACCAGCTTGCATAAATTAAAGTCCTAACAAAGGCAAATTAATTTATCACAAATATCCAAATCCACTTTTACTAAATCTGGAAGTGCGGCATGTTTGAGTTGTGTTGTGATCATGATCTAAATGTTATTTTTTGTAATTATCTCATTGCCACCACCCCATTCTTTCTTGAGGTTCAAACAAGCCTTCAAAGTCGGTCTATCAAAAACTCACTCCACTAGTTCATTCTCTAGCCTCACAACCCTCTATGTCGTAGCATTGTGCACAAGATGTTCACACAAGGTTTGTGTGCATATACTGCAGGCACCAAGCACGTTTCTCTTGGATTAGTGCACATGTAGCTGCGAGTAATTTCTGTCTTCTCTTTTGCATTTAATCCTCTTGGCTCCTGGTAGTCCTGATCCACTGTGGCACTGATCCTTCAATAGCCCCATTTCCCGAGGGCCTGATGGGCCTGATTTCATGATGTTAGGGTGTTCTCAATCTCCAATCACACCTGCGCCAGTCCTAATCCTTTGATCACTGCCCACATCAGTGGTTCTGACTCTCCAATCCCTGATAAGCCCCACACTTCCACCCGGATCCACTGATTCCACTCCCACCTCATTGACTACGGATCTCCGGGAAGACCTCCTACCATTATCCTTCTCTCTCCCCCAACCCCGTGGATTTGGCTCATTCCTGGACAATTTCCCTTGTCTTGAGCAGGATTTCTGAGCCCCAGGAAACCTGTGCTGAAGACATTGAAGTAGGAATTCAACTACACAAGAAACATGAATTAAGATGGTAATGCATTGGGACCCATGAAGACCTGTCCTGGTGTTGTGCACAAGATGTTCCACAAGGTACATGTAATGTAGGTAACAACCATGGTTTTTTGTATTAGTGCACATACAACTACGAATAATTTCAGTCTTTTCATGCACCAGCAGAAAACAACCTGCACAAATTAACATCATGCCAGCATTGCTTAAAGGAATGTTATTGTTGACCTCAACCAACCCTCCTTCTCTGATGCTTACTCTGAGCTCCTTGTAGAAGGGAAATTGACACACGGCTGTTGACTGCAGCAGAAGACCAGTTTATTCCAGGTGGTGACACTGCTATAAAACACATTGTGTTGTTTACAGCACACTGCTGGATTGGTATAAAGTAGCAGAACTTCTGCTTATGGAGAGATAAATTTTATCCTCAGTAATGAGTATCAGGCAATGCAAGCAAGTGAAGAGACTTCACCACATTGCTGGAATGCAACATTGTTGCAGGCTGCAAGACATAGTGTGCAACAGCTGCAGCTACCTGGAGACATCTGAAGACCACAGGGTAACTGTGACCTACTCTTAAAGGTAGAGCAGTCTAGACCAACAGGTGAATGGTTGGTGATATCATTGCCTTTGAAAACCATCCTCTGGAAACATTGCTCTTTAGAGAAGTGGAGAGAGCTTCCATATAACGCTTGAAGGCTACATCCTCTGCACCAAAGTCCTTCCCTCAATTACTCCTATGCCCTTCTTATTGAAAGAAGCCTTGCCTTCAGTTGTTCTCCTCTTGCTACCGGTTGTGCCAGGCCAAAATAGCTTGGAAAAAAGACTTGTCTCAATATTGTGAAAAGCAATCTGTTCAATCATTGCAGCTTCACAGAGCTTTCCACCAACTTGATCCCCAACAAACCTGCACATAATCGATGATGCCTTTAAATAGCACAGATATATGGCTGCTTCCCACTGTTCAGATCTCATTTCCTTGGCTGAAACAGTGCATTAGCGGCATACACTAACTTAACGGGACAGATACCAAATGCGCATTGCATAATGATTGACATAACACCTGCATTCTCCATGTCCTTCAAGCAAAGGTGTATGATTCACATCAAATCTTTCACTCAACCTTCAGTATATATTAGGCATCTATCAAGCTCTAATTGTGATCAATTTTGTGCACATTTGGGCATAGATGATGTATTAAAATATTTGCTACAACCAAATTTTGAAGGTATTATATTTAAAAGTAAGCATAATTCAGTTTAATAGGATCTCAATAATCTATCATAAGGCCATCAATTGTGATAACTATGCACCACCAGATTGAAGTCCTAACAAAGGCAAATAAATTTATCATAAATATCCAAACTCACCTCTGCTAAATCTGGAAGTGTGGCACATTTGAGTTGCATTACAATCATGATCTAAAAATTACTTACTTTAATTATCTTAGTGCCACCACCCTATTCTTTCTTAAGTATTCAAATAAGCTTTCAAAGTTGTTCTGTCAAAAACTCACTCCACTAGTTCATTCTCTAGCTTCAGAACACTCTATGTATTTTTTAACTTACTGTTTGTCCTACACCCTTTACATTTAATTCTAAATCGGATGTACCCTAATTCTAGACTGTTAAGCCACTGGAACTGATTACTACTTCACTCTAACCCTTCATAATTTGAAATAACTTTAATCACCCAGTAATCCCTTCTGAGTTTTTCAGGTCTTTCTTTGTACTTAATTTCTCACAGCAGGCAGCATCAGTTATAGAGAAACTGTGCATTTTGTTCTGTATTGGTTCACCTTCTACTTACATACTTCCTACAATATGGATTCCAAGACTATTCCAAGACAGTCCAGTCTTGCAAAGATTTTATGTGGATTCAGTAGTACATCTCTATTTCTCTATCTTACAAGGATGAAATTCACCTTGCACAGGAGTAGTAGGGTATTAGCATTCTGTTTAACACACTTCCCAATTTTCTATTTTATGTAATATTTAAGAATCATTTTCAGCTTTGGATTTAAAGTTTAATTTTTATAATATACCAATTTTTATACAATTGGGCATATCAATGTAGGGGCAGAACCATCTGCTTGTTTGCATTAGTCAACATTTTTTTGTTCCATTGTACAGCAAACTGCTTCTCAGATTACAGATTACTAGACTCAAAAAAAACCAATAATATTCATGAGAAAGTTCTGGTGATGAATTCACTCCCACACTGGCATCAATGCTTTATATCTGCAACATTTTGCTTTGACTTTATTTCAAATTTCTTTTCATCCATTGTCAATACTCTTGAGTGATTGTTTCAGCTCTGATATATAGATGCCTTGGGAACAATATGATACTCATGAGCAAACTCATTTTAATGTAATATCCAAGGTTCTCCTTAAACCAATGCCAATAACTTACCGGTGTTTTGGATGTGGTGATAAAATCTCTGATGAATGTTGAATGGAATAATTTTAAATAAAAGAGCAGTGAGATCGTGCTTTACTTTAACTAATAATTGCTGGAGTCTGAATTCTTTGATAAACTGCCATTTTCCATTGAGCTTTTGCCTATTGAGGAGAATAATACCCTCCTACTTGACCTTGTGTTTGGTGAATAATGTGAGTATAAATATATACTATACTCTATGTTACATACAAATATGCAAAACACAGTGTACAATATACCATACTTTATGTGGACTCCTTTCCCTATGAAAATGTTCTGATTCAGCCCTTTTAATTTGTATATATGCGTGACTGAAAAGTATTGTTTTGTTGAATTGCCACTTCCAACTAATATTTTGCATCTGTTTTCATGGCAGAATAAACAAAAAGCATTGCAATGTTAATAGAAGGTCAGAGAGCAAAAGGGAGGGAAGAACTTAAAATAGACACTAACTAATAGAAAAAGTGCTAGATAACCTACTGGGATTAAAGACTGACAAGTACCCTGGATTTAGTCTGCATTCCAGGCATTTAAGAGAAGTGGCTGCAGAGCAAATCGATGAATCAGTTGTGATTTTCCAAAATTCCTTTCATTCTGGAAATGTCCCAACAGATTGCAACATCACAAATGGAACACTCCAATTCAAGCAAGAATGGAGACAGGAAGCAGAAAATGATAAGCCAACTACCTCAACATTTGTTATTGGGGAAATTATGGAATCTAATATTATGGAAATCGATAGAGGGCATTTAGTAAATCATCTAGTAAGGTCAACATGGCTCTATGGAAGGGAGATTATGTATGGCAAGTATATTAGAGTGTATTGAGGATGTAATGAGCATGGTGGATAATGGAGCACCAGTAGATTTATTATATTTCCAGTGGAACTCCAAATGGCCACATAAAGGTCACTGAACATATTGAGAGCTGAAGGAATTGGGGATAATATATTAATATGGGTGAATGATTGACAAACTCACATAAAGCAGATCAGCAAGCTACAATTAGTGGGGTGCACAGTTATAATTTGGGGTCTCAATGAGTTACATCTACATTATGATGAAGGGACCAAGCATATTTTAGTCAACTTCACCGGCAATACAAAGATAAGTAGGATTGGTGGCAAACATATGCGGAAAGGACACAAAGAGTCTGCAAAATAGTATGGTTAGGTTAAATGAGTGGTAAACGTTTAGTAAATGTGAGGAAATATAGGAAGGGAAAAGAGAACATTTGGAATTCTCTACCTCAGAGAGCTGTGGAGAATGATTTATTTAATATATTCAATGTTGAAATAACTGGGGAGTCAAGGGTTAAGGGGGCTAGCCAGGAAAGTGAGTTAAAGCCAAGATTAGTTCAGCCTTACCAAGGATAGAGTCTGGCCATTTATCTCCTTCCGCTAACCGTATGATTGCTTTTATTACATTAATGGCCAAACGATCCATTCTGCTTAAATAGAAGGATCCAGTACCCCCTACTACTTTTCAATGGTTTTCTCAAACTATATCATGTTTAAACTTGGAAAAAATTAGGAGTGGTACTGTTGATCCTTCGCTTAAATTTGAAGATGTTTGGAGTCCATTTATTCAATATTTTCACATGATGTAGATCCCCTTTCAATACTTTCCAACTTGGAGGAATGGACTTGACGACATAATATTGCTTTGTTTCTACTGAGAAATTTTAGCCCAGTTTTTTTTCTTTTTTTTGTTTTGTTTTTTTTAAAAAGTTTTTTTTGTTTAGTTTATATTGTTTATAATTTTTTTTATTGATTTAGGTTTTTTTAAAATTTATATAATAAATCATTTTCTTTCCTTTCTTTTATATTATATTCATTTACTGAAAACTAATAAAAAGATTGAAAAAGAAAGATTAGTTCAGCCATGGGCTTAATGAATGGTGGAATAGACTCAAAGGACCAGTTCTGTTTTGTTGTATATTTTCAACTGGACAATAACAGTATGCCATGAAATAAAATGATAACTTGATCAATAATGAAATCAGTTGAAGCATATAACACAGAATAAACCCAGATACTCATGCAAAGTGTTTAAATTTCTCCATTCTCCTCCCAACTCCGGCCACTGTCAGACTTCCAACTTTTCCCTGTTTACTCTCTTTCCTGATTGCTGGTTCTATACTTGACCTCCCAGTCAATGCACTGCAGGCCATCAGCCAGGAAAGGAGTGAAAGGACGTTAATGAGGTCTTGATGTTAGATTCAGTGTGGGCCATATGTTCCCAGTATTTCTGGATTTTCCCCACAACTACTGTGATCCCTTGTTCCTTCCACTGCTCCATTAATATTAATGCTGTCATATGTAAGTGGGAAATCCGCAGACAAGACATAGGTAAACTTGTCAGGACTTGTGATGGTTGAAAAATGGTTCCTCAGCCTAAGTATTGGGTAATATAATTTTTCCTATACCTCTCTCTAAGGCTATAGCAGGATATAGATCAGTTGGAAAGTTGGGCAGCCCGCTCACAGATGGAATTTAATCCCAACACGTGCTATGTGATGTATTTTGGGAAGTCAATTAAGGTTGGGACATGTACGGTAAATGGTAGAGCACTAAGGAATGTTGATGAATAGGGAGACCTAGAGGTCCAAGTGCATAGTTCTCTGAAAGCAGCAACATAAATGGATACGGTGGTGAAGAAGGCAGGTAGCATGCTTGCCTTCATGGGTTGGGGCATAGAATATAAGAGCTGGGACATTATGTTGCAAAATTTCACAAAACTGATTAGGCCACACTTGGAGTATTGTGCAGTTCCAGTTGCCATACTATAGGAAGGATGTGATTGTGCTGGAGAGAGTGCAGAGGAGGTTCACCAGGATGTTGCCTGGATTGGAGAACTTCAGTTATTGGAGACGTATAGGCTGGGCTTGTTTTCTCTGGAGCGTAGGAAGGTGGATAAGAGGTGACCTGATAGAAATATACAAGTTATGACAGGAATAGATAGGGTAGACAGTCAAAATCTTTTTCCCATGGTTGGGCTATCAAAAACAAGAGGGCATAGTTTTAAGGTAAGAGGTAGGAGGTTGAAAGGGGATATTAGGGGTAAGTTTTTTTACACAGAGAGTGGTTGATATCTGGAATGTGCTGCTAGAGGAGGTGGTGGAATAAGATATAATTACTACGTTTGAGAGGCACTTAGACAGCCAGTTAATTAGGCAAGGCATAGAAGGATAGGGACCTCATGTGGGTAAGTGGGACTAGCGTCGATGGGCAAAAAGGTCGGCATGGATGTGGTGGGCTGAAGGACCTGTTTCTATACTGTACAGCTCTATGACTCTATGACTTTGTGTCCTTATCTGTCATTTACTTGATGAATGGAAGTTTGCCAAGTAGGTGGCTCAGCTTGGCATAGCAACAAAATTACTTTTCTCCATCTTCCTTTCATGTTAATGTCTTTCCCTATACTTTCTATCCACCTTATGTTTCCTTTTAATTTGTGGCATTTGTTTTTCTTTCGTATTGTTTATTTGAATCCTCTGAAAAGGTAGAGCTTTAGGACTGGTTTGGGAGTTTTAAATATAGAAAATTGTCCCTCAGATGTCACCAGTTTATGTTTCACTGATATTCTGCACAGAACCTCTTTAACTGGGTTCTAGGAATCACCAAAGAGATTAATGTTTTGTTGGCAGCCTTCCTGCTTTAGGAAGTTCATACTTTCTTTTCAATACCTCAGCATTTAAACCATTTGATTGAGCCCAAATGTGGACTTTGAGTTCAGCTGCCATCTAAAAAAAAGCATAGCTTCATTTGGAATTCACACATTCAGAGGAAAGGGAATGTCTGAAAGGGTGGCGGTTCGAGAAACCGAATGACACTGATCACGTTGGCACCAGCTACGAAAAGGTGGAGATAGCTACTTTCCATACTTCTCACAACATAGATGGAGGCTATTCAGCCCACTGAATTCATGCTGGCTCACAGAGCAATCCCATTTCCTAGTTTACTTCTTTATAGCCTGTTCTCTCTCACATGCCCATTAACTCTCCTCTGAATTGCAGCAGAACTGCCTGGGGCAGTGTAAATAGAAGAAAATAAATAAAAGCAGAGGAGAGCGAAAAACAGTAACAAAAACAACATGGAGATGCAGAACACAGCAGTTACTTGAAATCTAAAATAAAAGTGAATACTGGAAGTACCCAGTCAGGCAGCATTTGTGGAGAGAGAAAGACTGAGTTAATGTTAGAGATTATTGACCTAACATCTGAACTGGCCAGTTCTGACACAAACTGGAAAAACTGGTTCTTAGTGTTGAATCCCAAGAGCTGTAATGTGCCTAATCAGAAGATAAGACACTGTTCCTTGAGTTTACATTGAGATTTGCTGGAATGGTGTAGGAGGCATGGACAAGTGCCTTGAGAAGAGAAACGGCTGTTGCTGGAGATGGAAGAATGGACCAGCAAATCACATAGGAAACAGTCCTATTTGAGAGCTGAAAGGGAGGGAAAGATGTGTCAGTTGGTGGTATCTCATATAAAGCAGCAGCTACAGAGAATAATCCACTAAGTATGGGTAGGGTAGAAGGGGAGTCCTATGCTTTCCTATCCTTTCCTATCCTGTCCTAGAATCCTATCCTTTCTCTGAGTGAGAGGAGAGTGGTTGAAAGCAGAAGTACACGAAGTGCAACAGAAACAGTTATGAAAACTGTCGACTATGGTGCAGGGACAGCCACGGTTAAGGAGAAACAAAGACATCTCAGAAATGCTGATGAAGGAAGTGTCATCTTCAGAACAGATATTATAGAAACAGACAATCTGGGAAGATGGAATGGAGTGATTACACGAAGCATAATGGTGTAGGCAAGATAGCTTTGGGGTTCTGTGGCTTACAGTATATATTAATTTCTTACTTACCTCTTATGTAGCTTCTTTTAAATTAAAGTAAAATATGCTGGCCATTCACTATCTTCTGCTCACATTAATGCAAACAATCTACAGACTGTGTGTCATGCCTCCCGGTTGTAATAAAATTAGCTACAATGGAGTTCAAGTATAAGGACTTGGACTATGTACAAGTATCTTTTTCTACATACTGCTCATTTCAATGTGGGGAGAGTGTGGCATGGGAGTATTTTATTTCCATATATTCTATACATTTTTATTGCTTGTTATTGCAAATTAGTGCATATTAAGTTCATAATAAACAATAACCTTAATATAGAAGCTTGTTGTAATGATTCAGCTTTACTATATGTCTGAGGCTACAGAAACTATAGATATTTTGGGCTGTTAAACTGATTGGGTAAGGTATGGTTTAACCACCATTACTGTTGAAATGTTTACCTGGAATCTTGTCGTAAAATTCATAGAGGGCAGATTTCAAAGCATTTGTCCTGGTTTAATATATGACCCCCCCCCCACCACCCCCCACATATGTATATATTTTAAGTTCTCAAGCTGTCTAATAATTATGTGGCCATTTTTCAAATGTAGCTTGACACTGGGCAGCAGGTAATACAAGGTTATAAGTTGACCTCATTTTGAAGCATTATACCACTGGATGATTTTTCCATGTGGCACTGTTTAGATCAGGACATGACAACCAAATTACACAACATTCACATTGACTCATGTACAAAACATTTTGCATTAACCTTGGCAATGATAGTATGCTGCAGTTTGTTTCAGTATCACAATGCATGAGATGATGGATCAGAGAAACTGCTCCAGGGGAACTAATTCCCACTCCACCCCCACCCTGACAGTCGAAGAGTTAATTATCTCACTGTTTCAATTCGTTTATTTAGCCAGTTCAGATTTTAGAAAATTAAAACAGAATATGTCTGTTTAGATGTATATTTAAGAACTCATAAGTCTTACCTTAAATTCTTTTTCAATATTTGCCAACTTAGCTAATTCATTACTAAGCTCCAGTGCAGTATGTACTGGATCTTCACTAGACAATGACAAATAGGCAGGGCTTGCTAATCCTTTGTATGCATTGATCCTGGATCTGGAGTGGCTAAAGGAATCATGCTTTTGCTTCTCCACACATTCATTACATTTGCAGAAATAGTCATGGGGTTTCTCAATCCGTGCTCCCTTCATCAGCAACATGTGCACCACTTCATATTTCTGGCAGTGAGCTGCCAATATGATTGGGGTGATGTCTGGAGAAAATCTGGTGCCATCTTCATCATAGGCGTAAAAATCATCATCCTGCGATTCTTGTTCACATGGGCTAAGGGTCAGACGGTTACTGGGCTCAAATCCAGAGTGATTCAAAATTGCTTCCACAATTCGTATGTAACCCTTACTGATAGCAAGTAATAATGCATCTCCAATTCGAGCCAGGTTATCCCTCTTCAGAAGAAGCTCTGTTACTTCCAAATGTTCATTTCCAACTGCTAGTTGGAGGGCATTTTGTCCCATGTAATCAACACAATTAACATTCAGTGACTTGTTCTCCTCCAGCATTCTCCGGACAACAGGGATGTTCCCATATTCGGCTGCATCCAAAAAACGTTCCTCTTCTGGGGTTAAACTCGTTCCCCTGTCATTGAACATGAATGCTGGGCCCCGCACAGCCTGTCTCCTTCCTTTCTCCCTGAGCACCGTCATTCTCCGCTGCATTACTGATGGGTTACTGACACTTTGCCTAGGAAAGGGAGAGAACAATAAACTAAAGTAGTATGTGAAGCATTTCTGCGATCAATGCCGCTAAATTCAGAACCGCATTTTTAAAATGAAATCACTTACATAACATTTAACTTTTCCCGAAGCCAACCTAATGCAACCTTAATTTGAATTCTTGTGGTTACTTTGGTTTTCTTAAGCAATTAATCAAATAAATGAAACTGAGTGAAATTGAATAGAGCTGGGAGATGTGCTGGATCGCAGGCACACAGAGTTCAGTTTACAGTAATTCCAGATATGAGCCAGCACTGTCGCTGGCCTTAGTGCTTAACCATGGGTTGTTAACTTGTTGAAGCTGGCTGGCAATAATTAAAACCATTCTTCTTAAAAGGTGGTAGTTTCTGACTGTAACCAGAGGTATAAAACATTATTATGGTCTAAGCTGGACGTGATGACAGAATGCAGGCAAGACTGGGCACCCTGATTTTCCAAAGTGACTCTACGGTGAGGAGGAGAGAGGCTTTCTTCTCATGAAGGCTAGGAAACCCTCTAGACACATAGTCAACTGGCAGTGGTCAATATGAGGAATCACACACTGAGGATATGGACTTTGTATTGCAAGATGTCTGAAAGCTTCACACACAAAGTCTGTGAAAATATTACTCAATCCCAGCTCCCAACAACATTCACTCAACACTGCTGTCAACCTCACATCCATGTTTCAGAGTTTCTATCACTCCAGTGATTCAACAAGGTCAAGCACATCACCCAATGTGACTGATACTCATTAATATACTTCCCTTCTGTTTGCAGAACAAGATGGTACAGGGATGAAGATGGGCTTACTTATTACTATCCCAGTTGGATAAGTTGTTTACAGATGACCCAGCCATAAAAAGATTACATGTACGTCAAAACACACAGTGAAATGCATCTTTTGCGTAGAGTGTTCTGGGGGCAGCCCGCAAGTGTCGCCACGCTTCTGGTGCCAACACCTAGACCACCTCCACCCTTCCTCCACCAAGTACTCCTTCTCCTTCTCCTTCTCCTCCTGTTTGGCACCTGCTCCCTTATAGGGAGCAAGGAAGAAGCCCTCATAAAGGCCAGGTAATGCAGTCTTTTGTAGACAAGAACTGAGTACTGCAGAGGTCCAGGCAGTGCAACCATTGTTTGCGCATGTCATAGTCTGCTCCACCATATTAACCATGGTAGGATGGCCTTTGTTTTCCTATGTTACCCATGGGTTATGCACAGAGCCAAGAGTCATCAGTGAATAGTCCTTGATGCACAATTGTGGTGGCACAAATCCAGGAGTCATAGTGGATTGCATCTGAATGAGGTCATCACTACTATTGGCAGGATGCCAGGTGCTGACCTGCGAGATGTGTTGCGTGTGGTCACATACCAGCTGGATCTAGAGGGAATGGAACCCCTTCAGGTAGCGTCCCATCTCTGGGTCAGCATGTGATGCCTTTGAGGCAAGGTCAGTGGTGCACTGCATCCTCACAAAGCTGTGTGCTCACTCTTCCTGATTCTCTTGGGTAAGACAAGATGAAATGGACTGAGCTCTTTTTTGTAAAGAAAGTGTAGGGACTTCCATGTCTTTGGATCACACTAGAATAGCCATGGATTCTCAGTTAATTTACAGAAGTTTGTGGATCTGAACACTTGATGATGAATTAGCAAGTAGGAATTATGTCATGTGGCAAATTCTGACTGCTTATGGGAGAAGTTGTTTTGGGTGTGTGTGGGTCTGACTTCAAGCAATTGTGAAAGTTGCCTGATTTTCCTCTCATGGAAGGATTCAGCTTCAACACTAATGGGCATGCTCCACTCCTAGGGCCGGGGAACCTGCCGGGATGTAACACTGGAATCTTTCTGCAAATACACCCTTGTCTGGAGACCTAACCAAAGCCCCACCACAACCCCAAGGGTTGTGCATGCAGACCTGATAGTGCATCTATGCATGTGCCTGTCTGGAAGATGTGGCCAAAGGATTTTGGGGATAGCGACATGCAGAAGTTCCCAAGTGTGCTTACAATGGATGTCAAACCATAAAATTTTACACTCACTCATTCAGTCACATGCCTTGAAATTCAGACATAGGAGTTGTCCCCTATCTGATTCGCACCAGATAACCTTCTGATAGAAGGTACCACTGAGGTGGCAAGTTGAAGTAATTGACAGGAAATTTGCCAGTGATGCAATGGCATTGATTAGGTCAAGAGGTCGTATGGCAAGTGGGAGCTGGGGAGGGAATGATCAGTGGGGTCGGAATGTCGAGTAGCTGGTTTGCTGGTAGCAATTGCCCTTCCTGACACCCCATTTAGATACCCCACTTCTTACATTGTTGTTGCACCCTAAAAGACATTTGTTTTATTTCCTCCACCCTGCTAGGCCGCATTTTGATTTGGTTTTCCTGAGTAGAGTGGGACATGCAGTCTTGGAGTGGGCCATTGGACTTAATACATGGAATGGGTCTGGACTGTATTTAAGTCCGTGGTGATATCAATTATTTGGGAGCAGCTATTTTCTGCTGATTATATTAAAGGCTTTGTACCTCATTTAGTACCTGCAAATTGTACACCGTACTTCTAAAGGCCAAGATCTTTAGAGTATTTATTTTGTTTCTCAGAGACACATTTTATATTGGGCTTCTCCTTTTCCTATCTTCAGTCCTGCAGAAAGATCCTGACCCAAAACATTGACCGCTTGCTTTTCTCCACAGATGCTGCCTGGCCTGCTGAGTTCCTCCAGCATCATAATGTTTTTCATCTAGATTCCAGCATCTGCAGTCCTTTGTTTCTCAAGTTTTTCACTCCAACTCAGTACAAGTGACAATAATACATCAATTCCAATAAATGAGTGTAGCATGCATTTCTATCTTACCAAATATACACCACATTTTGAGAGACATGACAGCTGCTTGGAATGATGATGGTGGTGATCGGGGAAGTGGAAGAGGATGAAGAGAAAGTCATCTCTGAATGTGGTGCCATCAGGGCATGTCCTATAGCCCTGGGGTTCATAGGAGCACCTCGCTTCACTAGCTCAGATCTAAAACAGCAGGAGCCCCTCCATGTCCACACATAATAAGGCCTTGCCACTATTCACTCATGAATAATAGGTGGTGAGTTCCCATGTTATTGACAATGATCTACTTAATAGGAAATCTCACCATTCTCCCTTGAAATTCAATGGCATTGCCATGGTCCATTCCTACACTACCAATATCCTGGACATCATGATTAACCAGTGAGTGATCTGGCCCTAGAACTTAACATGGTGGGGGTTGTCCCCAGATTATGTAGGGGTTCCATTCCTGAGAACTGTACCTAAACTGAATTTTCCATAAATCAGAAATTAGCAATTACCCCCAAAATTGTAATGTGAAATCTTTAGCCTTGTCAGCCCCTGGGGACTGATTTGTAACGAGTAGACTAGGCTCTCTGTCACATTACATTCCTGTTCGAAAACAACCCTTTTATCAATTTCTTCTTTTGTGAAGGGCTTTACTGCTGATGATTGCAAGTGGTAAAGCAATAAATGTGATTTTAATCGTGATGAATAGAATTGCAGTAATGCCATACTGTCTATATATAATTACATTGTCCATTCTCGTTCTTTCTTGAAATGGACTAGGATTTCTGCTGCAATCATCACATATCAGCTGCTGGAAGTTGCTCAATGGGAAAGTTCACACTAAGTTTTAAATCAACTGAACCCTGATTCTTTCATTTCAGTCTTAGCTATTTCAACATAATTCATAGGGTATTTACTGGTATTTCAGTGTCTTGCAGCACACATATGTCTGCATTAAGTACATCTGCCACTTTTAGGCTAACCATCTTAGGTAGGTAACAATGCGGGAGTCAGAGTGGTGGGGGCAGAAAGGGTCAGGTGTGGAGGAAAAGGATCAAGGGTGGTCCAGGGTTTTCTTCTTAAGTCCAGAGGAGCACATCTTCTCCTCCTAGCACACAAAAAAAAACTTAAATATTTAAACTTCAACCTTACCTTTGCAGCTTCTCCTAGCCCAAGATTTAATTCCCTGAATGTACCGTCAGGCAGTGGCGCTGACACTGCCTCACCTCTCAGTCCTTCCACTATTGGACCCAATCTGTTTAATTAAGATCGAACCTGCCTCCTACCTGCCAGTGCCCTGCTCACTTAATCCAACGAGCAGGATAATCTGGGGTCATGCCGGGAAGGAAGCAGTATCACTGTGGATAACTGGCACACTTACAGATCCACACCCCCACATCCTCTCCCCACCCCATGGTAACGTAGCATCCCTGAGTTTCTTTAACAAAATAGCACAATGAACCAATTATTTACAGAGATATCTGTACATATCTTAAATTTAACTTAACACAAACTTATTCTGTTTCTTAGTCTTTTTGTCTGAAAAACTCTTCACTCTAAGTGGCATTTAATATCTCTGAAGTGTGTATTTCAGGCATTAGTGTTTCCGGTAAATCACCTGTATAACCATGACTCATACACATTTGGTCTGGCATCCTTCTCTATTGTTGTTGTATTAACGTAATATCTTCATAACTTTGAACAGGGTGCAGTATACATGCATAAACCTTAACACCAGCAGAAATAATTCTAATTAATACATATGGCACATAACTAAATATCATGAACTCAATGGTAACAGTCCCTAGGTTGCCTTTTAGTACTTTCTGTTTACTTGCTGTCTTGCATGTTGACCTTCCTTCTTCTTTTCCAATTCCTAAACTGTGTTTCTCCACTTCTCTACTTTTTTGACCTTTGTTATGAACCCGCTGTTTTCCTTTATGAGGTGAGTAGCTTGGGCTCTGCATCCCCCTGAACACTCCATCTACAGCTGGAGTCACAACTCATTGAGATGATCCATAACCCATTGGTAGTGTGGGGTTTCATCTTCCATTGCCCAGGTTGAGAATGAAACTGCTAAGGCTCAATTTCACTTATTACTTCTTCTAAGTGTTCTACATACTGTGAATTCTCAATCTGAAGATCATAAAACAAACTTGTTTTCTCTCTTTCTCAGTTCTGATGAAGGGTTTGGACCTGAAACATTAATTGTTTCTCTTTTCACAAATGCTGCCTGACCTGATGAGTGCTCCCAGCTTTTTTCTGATTTTATTCTCAGTCTGAAATTCTCTGAGCAACACTCTGTGACTCAAATAATGGGAGTCACCGTCCATGTTCTCTTCTATCTTCCTTCCTTTTCTTATTATTTGGTTCTTGTTTCAACCAGTATTTGTCATCAACTTCTTTTGCAACCTGGCTTCAGAACATAAACTCCTTTCTAGTCCTGAGTCCCCCTTTCTGTAGCCTGTACTGCCACTATTCCTGGAATCCATGTTGGTTTTAGACTGATCTGTCCCATGGCTTGTGGTTTTCCATGAACTTGTCTTCTTTTTCCAGCTGCTGCTGTTCAGATTCCCATCCAAGCCTTCCTTTGGCTTTAGCCCTCTATATTGTGTCTTCATCATTGCATCCACATTGGGAATCCTGCTCCCATTCAAGGTTTATGCTGTGTCTTGGGGGCTTTCATTGTGCCTTCTACCTGTGCTGCTCAAGTTCCCACTTACACATCCCTGAATCAGCAAGTTCCCCATCTTGTGTCTCCGCTGCCTGGACCTTAATTAAAAATGCTCCATAGTAGCTGCTTTCGAAGGCTATACCTGTGTCAGAACTTGCCCTTTCACTGCAGTTGGGATATAAAAAGTTTTTTAATATTTTTTTAAAGATTATGCTAAAAAGGTCTGCTTAAATTGTTGCACCAGCCTGATAGAATTTCTATACTAAGCTTTAACTTTTAAGTGTCCATTAGCAATGTTCAGTTAATAAAAAGATTTCCAGTCAGACAGCATCTTAACTGATAAGAGATAACAAAATTGCTTTTGGTAACTCTAGCCTTGATAAAGGACCCGTGATTGATACAATTGCACAATAGCACAGATCCTGGAAAACTGTAACAAAAAGAGAAAATGCTAGAAATACTCGGCAGGTCAGGCTTTACAGACAGAAACAGAGTCAATGTTACATCTCAATGACTTCCACTGAATTGGTTATTGACTGAAGAAACACCCAACAGTCGAATGTAGGTTTTAGAAGTATTTACAATAAATCACCATGTTGATTAAAATTACTGCTATTATGTGGATTATGGATTTGTGGAACCCATCCAGTTAGAAACCCAGACAAGCTCCACTTAGTGGTAATTTCCAAGCCACTCTTGGTGATTTATTCTACAACAGTGTTTGTTAGAGACTAGGCGGAGGTGTGTGGGCTTTTTCTTGCTCCAGATGTGACATGAACATTATCTTCAATTTGACAGTCCAAGACTGGAATTTATTAAATCTAACTACAGGCTGTACAGCTAAATTACAGTGGAGGTGCAAATGAAAATAAATTTAATTATCAACAACTACATCCAGTCCTGACTGTCCCTGCATTGTAGGGAAGGCTGTTGACAATAACCAAAAATAGTTAGGACCAGGGTGCATACCTCAGTAACTCCTTTAGTAACATAGACAGCAGGGGGTTTCAAACATAGCCAAATTTTCAATCAACTTTTATAATTTTGCTAACCAGACTTTTCCTTCTTTCAAAAGAACATGTCAGAAATCAATTAAGAGTGCAACAAAATAATGAATACTTTTCCAGAGATAGTTCCACAATTCAACTAACAGAGACAGATTGACTGGACTTTGGCTTCGAAAAGCTCATTGAAATATTTCAGTGAATAGTGAAAAGGTTATTGGCAAATTAGTGTCACAAAATCCGTGCTTGGCATTGTTACAGATTTTTCCTCCAACAAGACCTTTCTGTTTCTTTATTTAAGTTGTTAGGTTAATGGAAGCACTAATGTTTCAGTTTGAACCATATCATGAAGTTCTTCTCTAAGTATCTGAACTTTTGATGTACATTTTCTTGTTCTGATAAGCTCATACCCAATCATTCCCATTCATCACTGTGTATTCAAGTACTGTCATCCCCTAAACAAAGAAGCCTCTCGTTTGAGGATCACTGCTCAGTCTTGTTTTAATTAATTATTTTTTTTCTGGAACTGGGCAACACTGGCAAGGCCAGCATTTATTGGCTATGCCTAATTGCCCTTGGGAAGGAGGTTATGCGCTGCCTTCTTGAACCTTTGCAGTCATATCGAGTCACAGAGTTATATAGCACAGAGACAGGCCCTTCAGCCCAACTGGTCCATGCCAACCAAGATGCCCATCCAAACTAGTCCCATTTGCCAGCATTTGGCCCATAACCTTCCAAACCTTTCCGATTCATGTACCTGTCCAACTGCCATTTAAAAGTTGTTATTGTACCTGCCTCAACCATTTCCTCTGGCAGCTTGTTCCACATAGATACCACCCTTTGTGTAAAATAGTTACCTCTCAAGTTTCTCTTAAATCTTTCCCCTCTCACCTTAAACCTATGCCCTCCAGTTGATTTCCCAACCCTGGGAAAAAGACTGAGTGCATTCACCCTATCAATGCCCCTCATGATTTTATACACCTTTATAAGATAACCCCTCAGTCTCCTGCGCCGTAAGGAATAAAGTCCTATCCTGTCCAACCTCTACCTATAACTCAGTCCCTCAATTCCTGGCAACATCCTTTTAAATCTTCTCTGTACTCTTTCCAGTTTGATAACATCCTTCCTATGGCAGGATGACCAAAACTGAACACAATACTCCAAGTGCAGCCTCACCAGAATCCTGTACAACCACACAATGAGCTCCCAACTTTTATACTCATTGCCCTGACTTATGAAGGTCAGCATGTCCAAAGTCCTTCCTGAGAGTGTACTCCAACAGTGTATTGTGGAATGAATTCCAAGATTTAGACCCAGCAATGTCATATTTATATTTCTAAATCAGGATAGTGTAAAACTTGGAGGTTGACCTGTAGGTAGTGACATTCCATTATGACTGTTGTCCTTGTTCTTCTCAATGGTAGAAGTTACAGGTTTGGGAGATTCTGGGCAGGGTAGCATAGACAAGTAACTGCACCCTGCAGCCACTGTGTGCCAGTGGTGGAGGGAGTGAATGATTTGGGAGGCAGATGGCATACCAGTCAGGTGGGCTGCTTCGTCCTGGATGGTGTTGAGCTTCTTGAGAGCTGTTAGAGCTGTACTCGTCCCAGGGAAGGTGGACGGTATTCCATTTACACTCCTAACTTATGCCATATAGATGTGGAAAGGGCTTAGGGTGTCAGAGAGTCACAGCGCACCAAGCTCCTGACCTGATCTTGTTTCTGTGGCTGGTTCAGTTAAGGTTCTGGTCGATGGTGATCCCCAAGATGTTGATGGTGGGGCATTTGGCAATGCCACTGTTACCTAGTGCTTGATTTGATCAATTTTCTTACTTTTTATTTAAATTTTTTAAACATTTTTAAATTTTTATTTACAGCGTGGTAACAGGACCTTCCGGCCCAACGAGTCCGCGCCACCCATTTTAAACCCAAATTAACCTACCTGTACGTCTTTGGAATGTGGGAGGAAACCGGAGCACCCAGAGGAAACCCACGCAGACACGGGAGAACGTACAAACTCCTTACAGACAGCGACGGGAACTGAACCCCGGTCGCTGGCGCTGTAATAGCATTGTGCTAACTGCTACGCTACCATGCTGCCCTGCTCCCAGCACTCCTTCCCACAGATGTGGTAGGCTGACTATGCTGGATCAGTACTCATTGGTTAGAGGCTGCCCATCTTAGGGTCGGTGGTGAGCAGGTAAGTGACCAATAGAATGCAAATGATTCACTTCATCAATGAAGGTAACCATGGAGCTCTACACAAATTGGATTGATCTTATAGTCTGAGACTACATACTTCCGTGCTGTACCCATGCAAATTGCAATGATGGAGCTATCTCTTCATTCAGTTGGCACCCTTGAGTTGCCCATATCAAAACTCTCCTTTCAGTTTAGCTAGTTAATCCCAAAGGGAAGACTTAAGCCAAAGCATTTGGAGACAATTTAGCTGATGGAGATGAAGGTACAAAGAAGGTTTTTAATTCATGCACCTATTTTGGACAAGTAACTGCACCCTGCAGCCACTGTGTGCCAGTGATGGATGGAGTGAATGATTTGGGAGGCAGATGGCATACCAATCAGGTGGACTGCTTTGTCCTGGATGGTGTTGAGCTGTTGCCAACCAAAGCTGGAGCTAGTCCACCCTGCAATGGCATCTGCCTTTCAGTAACACTTCAGCCTCTGTAGATATAGACAGGTTCCGCACCTAGATTTCCCCTTGGCCCTTGGTTGCTGGGCAATTTCCCGTGAGCCAGTTCACAGCACTGACAGCTACAAGCAGCCTCATCTCATCTCATCTGTAACAGTGGCAGACCTGCCCTGGTCTGACTTGATATGATTTAATGGCTTTATCATTGACTGGATGTTTTAAAGTCACTGACATGCTGCTTTGGTTGACTCTTCCTTTCAGGATCTGGGCTGAAGCAGACTCTGAGATGATTAGGTACAATGTGTTTGTAATACTGCAGCTCTGTTGCAATCGGGGTTGGGTTCTTCTTTACTGAACCAAATATGAGATGTTAGCATGTATATATAATTCCTAACTGTAGTTGAATGTGGTAAGCAGCTGCTTCCATGACTCACTCCAGTACGTGTGTTAAGAAGTCATCATTAGATGGGCCACTTTGGACTGTGATCCAGCAATCACACAGCTATGGAGAAATACACTCCCAGGTTAGGACAATGACCTGCAGGCTACCATTCCATAGCATATTGCTGGCCAACAGCAGTAAATGATCAGGATGGTCAATAGAAGCAACAATCAAGTGAGCTTGTTTGTCCAATATAAAGACAAATTTCTTTGATGTACTTTGTATTGCACTCAGTGAGGCCAGTAAAAAAAACCCTTTGCGACCCTAATTTGTGTATCTTAAAGGATGAAAATCTTTGCAAAGTTAGAGTTGAATCCTTGTGATAGACTATGCAGTCTCACTTGTGCTTTTCCATCTCCATCCATAGATGCTGCCTGACCTGCTGAGTTCCTTCCTTGCTCAAGATTACAGCAAATGCAGTCTCTTGTGTCTGTCATGTGCTTTTGTAGCCACAGTCTGACTTAGGTCAGTTCTTACTCAAGCCCCAGGTCCAGAGGATGGGTACTGGGCAATGGTTATGTTATTGACTGCCAGTGGGAAAAAGCCAGAACTTAGTTAACCTGTAGACTTTCCTAGCTGATGGCAATTTTATCCCAAGACTATCTCCTATGACACTTGGTCTCATATATTTCAGTATTAAAAGGCAACCTTCATCTTTGTACTCAGCAAGAGTCACTCCAAGTCTTCCAGAAAATGTCCTTAAATACATGGAGCCTACTTCCTACATAATGCATGATAGACCTGCAAGCAAGTAAGGATCCTTTTAAAAAGCACAGATTCCACTTTATTTAGGACAAACAAGCACAGTCATTAGTAAGGAGGTGAAGAGAAGGTTGAGTTATCATGTTGTTCAGATCTTGAACCCTGTATGTGACTCATACTGTGTGCTGGGTATTTATACATTGCCCAATTTGGCAGGACAGGCATTGAGTCAGCATAACATGGGGATTGGAGTCACTACTGCCTCTTCAGCATTTTTCTAGTGTACATGTTATCCATGCAATTCAACGTAGCCAGATTAGCAAAGCAAACTAAATGTTGTGATCACCATGTCCTATAAAATTCCACAACAATCGGAACCGTTGGCAGCAAAGGAAAACAAATACTCTATTACACTTTCCAACAGGATTCTTCAAATGTGTAGCACTTTCACCTTGTGCTAACTGATTGGCCCTTATTTATTCCTAATTGAATATTCTTGCCTTCATTAGTTTGTGAATGTGACAGATCCTGGACCTATGGACATCACTGTGGAAACTAAATGCCTGAACCATGACCCCTTTTAATTCCAAATCAGACAAAAAACTGTTTAAACTGCAGCATATTGCTGTTAGTTTACCAACATTTCAAAATTAGAATACATTTAGAAATTATCTCAAAGGGCCTCATTAATTCAGAAGCGACATTGTTTTATAAGGACAGGAGAGTTAAAAGGGAAAACATGGAATTATTCTCTCATGGTGAGTCTGCAAACACAGAGTTACCATTTTAATATATCACCATTGGATCGCTTATGGCATTACCTTTGAAATGTTAGTGACATGTTATGCAGAGTAATTAAAATGAAGCCATCACCCCTTGAGTTGTTCTGTTCCAGGAAGGCAAGGTAAGACAGTGATGGGCAGGGGCTAATGAATGTTTCATATGTGTGACTCCTGCTGCAGAATTTTATTGTACTCAAGGCTCCACATCGGCCATATCAGCCACCTCAGAACCCACAGAACTGGAGTGAAAGCAAGCCATCCTAGATTCCAAGGGATTGTCTTGGAGAAAGCATATATTTGAGATTAAAACATTGATGAATGTCACGGAAAGCAAGAGACCTGGTACTCATCACTGCCAACAGCCTGCCAGTCAATCAAGTTTCCCCAAAACCTTTGTTCCTGAGTTACTTCTGGTTTCAACTTACTATTTTCCTCAGATCCCATAACTTTTATTTTCTTGCTAATATCCCCAGGTAAGCTGTGTCAAATGCACTGCCCTCATTAACTCACCTTGTCACCTCCTCAAAACTTTCAATCAAATTAATCAGTCATGAATTTCCCTTAACAAATCCATGTTATCTTTCTTACATTTCCTCCTATGCTCATTTTAAAAGCCTTGGATCCTGTTTATCTTGACCTGGTCACTTATTCAGTTTAAAAGATTCCTCTCTCTTCATATTTATTGTAACTAATATTTCACACTCTTCCTCCTTAAGCTCAATCTTTGTATCACACTCATTCCCCCAATCTTCTGTGAAGACAGGTGCAGACTATTGGTTCAGTATCAGACCCATGTCTTCTCCCTCCACAAGCAGTTTTTTATGGTCATTAATTGGTCCTTTTCCTTCCCTTGTTATCCTCTTTCTCTTTATGTTTTCATAAAACCTCTTTGGGTTTTTTTTCCTGATTTTACCCACTACTATTATTACATGCATCCTCTTTGCCTCTCTGTATCTCTTCCCACAGATGTCGCCTGACCTGCTGAGTATTTCCAACACTTTCTGTTTTTATTTCAGATTTTTAGCATCTGCAGTCTTTTTTAATTTTCACCCATTTTGTCTTCCTAGTTTCTTTAATCTTACCATTGCACTTTCAAGTTCTAGGCTTTCTGCAGTGTTGAGCCCTCAGTATCTGTCAGAAGCTTCCTTTTTTTTGCCCTATCCTGCCCTACCTGCACTGAAACATCTTGGAGGGATCCAGATTTGGAAGTCCCAGCTTTTCACTTATTGGGAATACTGTATATCTGGTCTCTTTGCATACCTCATACTGCTCTGACGCTAACTTACCTCCAAGTTTCTATTTCTGGTCCACTTTTGCCAAATGCTTTCTCAAATATAATTTGAACATGACACATGAAACATGACAGAGGTGAATATGTGTTGGATTACAGTACACAGAAAATAGGTATATTCATATCTTCAGCACAAATATTAGGGCTGATCTTATGTTCACACATTACCATATGATTATTTTTCACAGGAATTCGATAGCAGGAAATCACAGTTACACAGTTTATGTTTCTTTTCTATTTATTTTAACAGGAAAAAAACTACGTAATATGAGTCAGTAATTTGTGCATGACATGCTCTTGAATGTCTTGCCCTTTTTTAAAAAATATGCCAATAATTTGCAGCACTTTTCAAATATGTTGGACTTCAATTACAATTTCACTTTCATCTACTATTCACCTCTCCATAGTACATAATATACATAGTGCACAACAACAATAAGGAGAGTATAAAATGATGATTTCATACCAAGGTATTCAGGTGATGCCATAAAGGCTAGCAGCTTCAACCTTGTAAAAATGGGAATAAAATAAGCTCATACTCATATGATGTTTTGTGCTCCTTAAAGTTGTTCCATATATTTCTTAGCCAATGAAGTACTAAAAAAATTGGTAAATTGGTTTAGTATTGTCACATGTACCGAGGTACAGTGAAAAGCTTGTCTTGCATAGTGGTCATACAGATCAATTCATTACAACAGTGCATTAAGGTACAAGGTAAAACAATAAGAGAATACAGAATAAAGTGTTACAGTTACAGAGAAAGTGCAGTGCAGGGAGACAAGGTCATAACGAGGTAGATTGTGAGGTCAAGAGCCCACCTTATCATACTAGGGAACTATTCAATAGTCTTATAACAGCGGGACAGAACCTGTCCTTGAGCCTGGTGATACGTGCTTTCAGGCTTTTGTATCTTCTGCCTGATGGGACAGGGGAGAAGAGAGAATGTTTGGGGTGGGTGGGATCTTTGATTATGCTGGCTGCTTTATCGAGGCAGCAAAAAGTATAGACAGAGTCCAAGGAGGGGAGGCTGGTTTCCGTGATGTGCTGAGCTGTGTCCACAACTCTCTGAAGTTTCTTGTGGTCCCAGGCAGAGCAGTTGCCATAGCAATCCATGATGCATCCAGATAGGATGCCTTCTATGGTGCATCAATAAAAACTGCTGAATGTCAAAGGGAACATGCCAAATTTCTTTAGCCTCGTGAGGAAGCTGAGGCCCTAGTGAGCTTCCTTGGCCGTGGAATCAATGTGGTTAGACTAGAACAGGCTATTGGTGACGTTCACTCCTGGGAACTTGAAGCTCTCAAATCTGTCGATCTTAGCACTGTTGATGTAAACAAGAGCAGGTGCACTCTCCCCCCTTCCTAAAGTCAATGACCAGCTCTTTTATCTTGACATCATGTCACTAAGCTCTCTATCTCCTTCCTGTACTCCGACTCATTGTTATTTGAGATATGGCCCACTACGGTGGTGTCATCTGCAAACTTGTAGATGTAGTTAGAGCAGAATGTGGCCACGCAGTTGGGCGTGTATAGAGAGTAGAGTAGGGGACTGAGGACGCAGCCTTGTGGGGCACCAGTGTTGAGAATCCTGGCAGAGGTGTTGCTGCCTATCCTTACTGATTGCGGTCTGTTGGTCAGAAAGTCGAGGATCCAGTTGCAACGGGAGGTGTTGAGTCTCAGGTCTCGGAGTTTGGTGATGAGTTTGCTTGGAATTATAATATTGAAGATGGAGCTGTTATTTCAATTTTGAATTGTATTATCACCATGGAGTAGGATCCAGGCATGACATTCTTTGCAACACTGGGGACAATGCAAGAGATTTCTATTAATTTCCCTCCACATTCTACTGTAAATTCAATGGTAGATCAGCAGAAGTCCAAAGTGTTAACAAAGAACCCCCATGAAAATTCCAAGAGATTGGGAGATTTTAGGATACTTAACTTGCAAAAGGAAATTTATTCATTGGAGACAGAAGCAAAGATAATTCTAGGAGTTAGAGGTAAAAATTATAATGAGATACTAGCATATTGAGAAAACAACCTATATTTTTAAATATGAATTAGATTAATCAGGTTATTTAAGGCAAAATCACAAATAGAACATTATACTGAGCTTCACAATCTTGAAGAAAAGCTCTCAGTTAAAGTATTAAAATTGAGACAGTCACTATCTATGAAAAATAATTGATGTTTTGTGCGATAGTTAGATCCTGAAGAGCTGGGAAAAGAACAGTGACATCAAGGAAGGCAAGTGATCCAGGACATATAATGGAAGATGCAAAATTGATTAGTAGTCAGAATTTGTTTGATTTATCATTGGAGAGCAAAGTTTGAAGCTAACCTTGGGAAATAAACTGAGTGAAGTAAATCTATGATGATGCCTATAGCACCTTGCCTCTACCATAACCATTCTTTTCACACCTGAACTTAAATGTTGGAATTACCATCCCTTTTTAATAAAAAAACATTGCATTTATCTCATACCTTTTTAAGTCTTCAGGAAGTCTCAAATAAATTCAAAACCAATTACTTTTGAAGCAAGTCATTGCCATTATTTAGGAACATGATAGCTTTTGAAGTTATTGTTTTAAGGAAGGTTTTGGAGCACTGGGATTCGTTAGTGATACGGTGTGGTCTTTTGTGTTCACCTGAACCACCAGAATAGGAATATGATTTTATATTTCATTCCAAAAAGATGACATTTCTGACAATGCAGCAAATCAGTACTGCAAAGAATTGTGAGATGTGATTATATGCTCATGTCCTCTGACTCAATGTGAATGTGCTTTCAGGTATTTTTACTAAATTGAGTATAACTTATACAAATGCTGCAAATACTCTATAGATAAACTGTGATATTGGAATTTAATTTATTTTCCAAGACAAAGGATTATGGTAGATAGTTATCCAATAGCCTGTATTGAAAATATATCTTTCACAACCATTCATTGGTCTCTCTTAATATCTGTGAATTAATACTGAATAGTTGTCAGATTTTTGTTCTCAGTGATGCAATTAAATCATAATAGATACTTTCAGGGAGGCAATTTTGTCCATACAAAGGCCTGCATAACCTAACTATAATATCTGTAATTGATTTCATTACTTTGTTGTAACATTTTCTATAAATAAAACTTTTTATTCTTCTGTTTCAAACTATTCTCAGCTGAAATGAGCATACTATGAGTGCTGTACAAATTGTACAATGTGAATGCACATTGTTTTATGTGGTGCATCTTCAAGGAATATTTTAATATTACCCCAATACCATTAAATGATGTTGTAGAATGGTAAAATGATTTGTGTATGTGCAGCCACATGCAAACCAGTATCTTCCAAGTTTCTAGTTCATGCATGCTTTGTTGTTGCTAAGGGACGTTCATGGTGAGTTAAAGAGAAGATAGGAGATGATAAAAATCTGTCTTTATTCTGATAAACCCCCCCCCATTCTTTTAGTTCCCCTTACATTTCCAAAAGTAGTTGAATTTAGATTAAATAATGAATAAATGGTGCACAAAGATGCCATTCATATGATTACCAAAAAGTAGAATCAGAAAAGATGAAAATCAGAAAACCACAGAACAGGTAAATTTGTATTTCCTGGAGAATTCTGCTGCAATTCACCTGTAACACAGGCTCAATTTTCCCCTCTCAACTAACATGGCTTAAACTTCCAGGCTTTGTGGCAGCTCTGTATTTTGCTGCTTTTATGTTCCTTTGTTTGTGTCCTCTCTCTAACTGCCCTCATTTGACAGCTCTTATGTTGCATTGTCTGTATTCTCTTTCTTTAGCTGCTCCCTTTAACCTATCAAGCATATGACTTAATTTACAACTTACTCCAACATCAACCTTGGCCTCAGCTGGTTGGAGATATCCCCTTTGTCCTATACCCTCTACAACCTCTACCCTCTCTGCAACTTAAAATTAACTTGTTTTCTCTCTTTCCCAGTTCTATCAAAAGGTCCTCAACCTGAAATGTTAATTCTGTTTCTCTTTCAACAGATACTCCTTGACCTGCTGATGTTTCAAGCAGTTTCCATTTTTATTGAATTTCTATTGTACTTTTACAACTCAGGATATCTCCTAACTGCTCATGAACTAGTTCTGAAGTCAGCAAGGCAACGCAAGAAACTCAGCAGCTGATTTATGCACAAGAAGGACCCACCTCAATAGTAACCAGATAATTTGTTCACTAAGGGTTAAAAAGTGGCCAAGGTGCTTGGAAATTTCCCCCCGCTCCTCTTTGAAGTGGTACTAACAACTGTGAAACTACTGGATTTTCATAAAAACATATCTGGTTGTACAACGTCCTTCAGGGAAGGAAATATATTGTTTTTTTACTCTGTGACTCTGACCCTCAGCCATTGCTCTTAATTAAATGGCCTATCAAGCCATTAAATTGTATCAAAGCCACAATATAAGAATAAAACCAGACAAACTACTTGACATCTGCTGAGGCTTCAGATTTAGACATGACAATGTTTCTAATAGAACAGAAGATGGAATAGCTGGCTGCCAGACAGGGTCTCTGGCAGGTGGTGGGTGAAGTAACATCAGGGATGAATCTACTAGCCACATCCTCACCAAATCTGTTGCAGATCCATCTGTCCATGAGAAGATTGGTAGGGACAACCAATGTACAGTCTGTTTTCACACTGAGGACACTCTCCACTATGTTATGTGGCATTACCATTTTGTTCAGTAGGAATGATTTAGGTAAGATTTAGGAACCCTAAACTGAAAATCATCTTCAGAACCAACACGCAGTAACAGCATTTAATTCCTTCGCTATCTATAACCCCTTGACCCATCATGTCACTCCTTCTGCCATTACTATCAAGCCAGGAGGTCAATCCAGCTTCAATGAGAAGTGTACACAGGCATACCAGGAGTAGCACCGGAGGTGCTGTCCTTTTGAACCTGCAGCATAGGATTACATGGGCTAAACAGCAAAAGACAGAACTACGTAATTCCATAGCAAATAAATCAGTTCAAAGCCATATGGCCCTGCCACAACCTGTCATAACTGGTGGTTGACAATTAAACAATTACCAGGAGGATGAGGCTCCAAAGACATTCCAATCCTCAATGAGGGTGAAGCATTTGCTGCCATATTCAGCCAGAGGTATAGACTGTATGATCTGTGACCAGTCTCCTCCAAGCATTACTACCATCACAGAGTCCAGCCATCAGCCAATTTGATTCACTTTATAAGCTGTTGGACACAGGCTATGAGGCCAGACAACATCCTGGTTATGGCTCTGAAGATGTGCAGTCCAAATTACTCAAAGTCGAGCTTATTATCATATACACAACTACGTGTATGTACAGGTGCAATGAAAATCTTACTTACAGCAGCATCACAGGCACATAGCATCATATATGCAGCATTCACAAGAAAAACATAAATTAAACATAAATGATACATAATTTTTACAAGAAAACACAATTAGAAGAAAATGCAAAGTCCATTTTAGTGCAAAGTGGTGAAGGTGGCCATAGTGTTGCTAAATTGTAGTGACTAAGGTTTTGCCAGTTGGTTCAAGAACCGAATGGGTGAAGGGAAGTAGCTGTTCTTGAACCTGGTGGCATGGATGATAGATGTTGCTTTCTTGAGGCAGTGCCTCCTGTAGATACTGTTTTATCTATATTTTTCCAGTACAGCTACAACACTGGCATCTATCTGAGAATGTGGAAAATTGCCAAGTATGTCCTCCCACTTAAGAGCAGGTTAAATCCAATCCCAACAATTACTGCCCCATCAGATTATTCTCAGTCATCAGCAAAGAGATGGACAGTGTCTTCAATAATGTTATCTAATTATGTTCAATAATGTTAACTTAATCACCAACAACGTGCTCAACAATACCTAGTGGGCTTTCGCCAGGACCACTTGGCTCATCTCACTGGTTTCCTCCCCCCACTGTTTCCATCTGCCCACTATACCTCGCTTATTTGGTTCCTTTTCACCTTCCTTTCTAATCAGATTCCATAATCTGCAGCCCTTTGTTACCACCATCTATCGCCTCCTAGTCTCTGTCGCTATCTCCACCTCTCCCTCCACCACCTGACTCCATCTGCCATTCAACCCCTCCTCACCTGGATCCACCTATTATTTACCAGCTCTTGCACCCCCCCTCTGCCCCCCCCCCCCCCGCCTCAACTTTCTATACTGGCTATCTTCCTTTGATTCCTTCAGTCCAGATGAAGAGTCTCAACCTCAAAGGTCGACTGTGTATTTCCCTCCACAGATGCTGCCTGACCTGCTGAGCTTGTTTTTTGGCTCCAGATTCCAGCATTTGCATCTCTTGTGTCTTCATTTGGCTCTTGGCCTCATTCCAGCCTTGGACTAATCATGGATACAAGAGATGGGTTCCAAAAGTGGGGTGAGCGTGACTGCCCTTGACTTCAAGGCAGCATGTGACCAAAAGCAGCATCAAGGAGTCCCAGTACAAGTGAAGTAACTTGGTGTCAAGCAAACAAAAATCTTTCCACTGTTTGGGTCATAGCTAGTAAAGAGGATCGTGATCTTTAGGGGTTCATTATCTTAGCCCCAGGACATTGGTACAATGGTTCCCAAAGGCAATCATCTTGGCCCAGTCATCTTCAGCTGCTCTATGATAAGGCCAGAAATGCAGATGTTACTGAAGATTGCACCATTTCATTCTATTTGCAAGTATTTAGAATATTAATATTCATGCTTCCATGCAGAAAGATCCAGACATCATGCAGACATTGAATAATAAGTGGCAAGTAATATTTGCCTTATAATTCCCAGACAATGATCATACCTCAAAAAATGAGTTCAATCACTTCCTCTTGATGTTCAATAGTAAAACTACTACTGAATCCTGCATGCTACACTGATCCAGAAGGTTAAGGCACAAGGGATCTTAGGCAAACTGGATTCAAAATTGCCTTGGTGACTGGTGGCAGAGGAAAGTGGTGAATGGACATTTTTCTGGACTGGTCTCTATAAAACGCAGGTATACTGCAGGGATCAGTGCTGGGACTTTTGTTGCATCTAATGAGAATGTAGGTGGTCTGATTAGTAAGCTTATAGGTGACATGAAAATTGGTAGAGTCATAATTAGTGAAGGAGGTTGTCTAAGGATACAGCAGGACATGGATCAGCTTGAAAGTTGGGCAGAGAAGTGGCAGATGGAATTTAATCCAGACAATTGTGAGGTAATGCACTTTGGGAAGTCAAATTCTGGTGGGACATGTAGAGTAAATGGCAGGGATCTTTGGAGTGTTGATGTACAGAGGGACCTTGAGGTTCAAGTCCATAGCTCACTGACAGTGGAGACACAGGTGAATAGGGTAATGAAGAAGGCATTTGGTATGCTTGCCTTCATAGGACAGGTATTGAGTATAAGAGTTGGGACGTTGTGTTCCAGCTGTACAAAGCTTTGGTTAGACTTCATCTGGAGTATTGTGTACAGTTCTGGACACCACAGTAATAGGAAGGATGTGATTGCACTGGAGAGAGTACAGAGGAGATTCACCAGGATATTGCCTGGAATGGAGAGCTGTAGTTAATAGGGAAGATTGGATAGGCTGGGTTTATTCTCCCTGGAACATAGGAGGCTGAGGGGTGACCTTATGGAGGTTTATAAAATTATGAGAGGCATAGATAGGGTAGACTGTCAGAGTCTTTTTCCCAGGGCAGGTGAGTCCAGAACCACAAGGCACGGGTTTAAGGTGAGAGGGGAGGAATTTAAAGGGATACCTGAGGGGTAAGTTCGTGACATAGAGGGTGGTGGTTATCTGGAATGAGCTGCCAGAGGAGGTGGTGGAGGTAAATACAATTACAGCATTTAAAAGGTATTTGGACAGGTACTTAGATGGGAAATGCATAGAGGTAAATGGACCCAATATAGGCAAATAGGATTAGCTTAGGTAGCCATCATGGTCAGCATGGATCATGTGGGCTGAAAAGGGCCCATTTCTGTACTCTACAAGTCTATGATTCTATGATAATATCTCGTTGGAGTTGGGCGGGATGGGGCAGTCCACCACTAAACATAATCTTACCTGGCCCAAATTATAAATACTGTGGCAGTAAGAGGTCAGAAACTGGATATTCCAGAGTCAGTAACTTACCTCCTGCCTTTCCAAAGCCTTTCCACCATCTAAAGTCAGAAGTTAGGAACACTCTGCACATTTCTAGAAATATGAAACTCCATCAGTCTCAACTATGCAGGGAAAAGCAGCCCACATTACTGGTGTCCCATCCAGCTCCTAAACATTCATTCCTGCTGCCATCTGTGCACCATGACTGCAGCGTGTACTGTCTAAAAAATGTAGTGCAATTACTTGCCAAGGTTACTCTGACATCACCTCACAAACCCAGAACTTCTTCCACCCAGGAAGAACAAGGGCTATGGATGGATGGGATCAAACCACCCACAAGTTTCCTCCCAATTCACACAGTTCTGACTTGGTGATTGCAGAATTACCCAGAAGGACAACAGTCATTTAAAAAGGGATTGTACCAACAGCTTCTCAAGAGTGATTAGTGATGGGCCATAAATGCTAACTTTGTGAATGATATCCACACTTTGTAAACCGTGGAAGAAAAAAAGCATGTCTTCATTTAGCACTAAATACATCATTGAAAAAAAATTAAAGATCTGGCTTTCTTCTTCCTAGTTTACCATCTGTAATAATTTTCTAATATGATTAGCTGATAAGTCAGCTTTGACAACACAACTTCTGGTATTGTATCAAATGAAGCCTAACGAGAGCAAATGTTGATAGAAGTTCTCACCACAGAAGTGAGTAGAAGGGATAGTGATGACTCATATCACACATATTCCCCTAAGGAAAGTGTGGGACTTTCAAATGAAGCATTCCCCTCAGCCCTCACTTCCTGGATACCTGGGAGCATACAAGTAGGGTAATGCGAAAGCAAAGCCAATGTGAAATACAAAGAGCTGGATATTACAACATATAAAAATATACTGGAGTGTAGAGAGCGCAGGATTGAAACGAAAAGAGTAAATTAGGAAGACAAGAAGAATCAATGTATAAACAGCAACTGATGGAAGGCCATCAGCCTGGAAGATTAGCTGTTTCTCTGTCTACAGAGGCTGAATGATCTGCTGAGAATTTCCAGTACTTTCTGTTCCCACTAAATGAAAGAATAGCAGGGTTTCTTATATAGCAAAAGGTATCCTTTGTGGAGGCAAAAAACATAAAATCAGACAAAGAGACATAAAAGCATGGAATTGTTACAATGCAGCAGGATGCAATTTGGCTCATCAAGTCTGTGTCAGTTCTTAAAAAAGCAACCCAGGCACCCGCTCTTTCCTCACCAGCTCTGCACTTTGCTCATCTTCTATTACCTATCCAATTCATTTTTGCAAAAAACAATTGAATCTGGACCCACCATACTTTCAAATCATAACCACTCACTACATAAAATTATTTTTTCCTCATATTTTCCCTGGATCTTTTGCCAGTTGCTTTAAATCCATTTCTATTTATGGGTCATTTCTCCCTACCTACCCTCTCTAAGCCCATCATGATCTTGCATGTCTTTAACAGTTCTCCTCTCAACCTTCTCTGACCCCAGGAGAACTGTCCCAGATACTCTAGTCTATCCTCATTGCTGAAGTGCATCATCCACAGAACTATTCTTGTAAATTGTTTCACTGTCCTCTCTAGGACCTTCACATCCTTCCAAAAATGTGGTGACTTGAATGGGGATAGCTATAAATGGATACATTTTGTACGTGTCTTCCCAGAAGAGGGAGATGATGCAGATGTTATAGTGATGGAGGAATGGTGCAAACTAATAAACCTGATATAAATAGAGAGCTAGAAAATATCATGGGGTTAAGAATCTTTAAAAATGAATAAATTAACAAGCTAGATAAAATATATCTGAGCTGTTGAGAAAAGCAAGGGAGGAAAGGGTGTGATGCCTGAGGACTGGAATTTGATGACATAATTCCTTTGTTTAATAATAAAGAAAAGGTTGGACTGAGTAATCACAGGTCATTCAGCCAAATTCTGGAAAGAATTCTGAGGGACAGTATAAATCATTGTTTGGAAATGCTCAGATTAATCAAAAGCAGTTAAAGAGAGGTCATATCACACTGAATTTTTTGAGTTAGTAGTTTGGAGGGTCATTGAGAATGGTGCTTTGGATGTAACAAGACAGTTCCTAATGCCCAATGCCCCTGACTGATCAGAAACATGAACGCTCATGACAGGTCTCCTGATTTTCAAGGTATATATCAAATGATTCTGAAATAAATGTAGGGGACATGATTAAGAAGTTTACAGATGAGGTAAAAAATTGGCTGTATGGTCAAAAGCAAGAAACAAGTTTGTAGAGTTCAGGAGATTATCAATGGGCTGTTCAGATGGGCAGGAAAGCAATATATTGAATTCATTCTGAAGTACAGTGAGGTGCTCACTTTGAAGAGATGCAAACAAAGTAATGCAACATTCAATAATAAAATGTCAGTGATAGTAAATCTGATTCTGAATAAGAATAGTAGGATAGTGAAAAGTGTTGAGTAACACAGCTGCTTTTATCAACAGATCCCTGAAGTTAGTAGAGCAGTTAAAAGGGTTAAGAAGATATATGCACTACTATGCTCTATTGGACAAGCCACAGAATAAGGGTACAGGCAGTCATGCCTGAACTGAATAAAACACTAGTTTGACTATACCTAGATTAATGTGTATAGTTGTGGTTATTACTTTGAAGGAAGGGTGATCGCACTAGAGAGTGTACAGAGGAGATTTACCATGGTGTTACCAAGACTGGAGATGTTCAGCAGAGGAAAGAGTAGCTGGGCTGGGGTTGTTTTCTTTGAAATAGAAAGGCTGAGGGGAGAGTTAATTGATGTGCACAAAATGATGAGGGGTAAAGATAGGAGAATGGGAAGGATTTACTCCTTCAGCAGGGAATCCAATAACTAGGGGTCATAGATTTAAAGTAAAAGATAGACAAAACAGAGGGGAGCTAAGGACTATTAAAACGTCCAGAGAGTGGTGTGGGTCTGGAATTCACTGGCTGGAAAGGTGGTGGAAGTAGAAATTCTCAACACATTTATAAGGTACTTGGATGAGCACTTGAAGTGCAGTAACTCAGAGGGTTACTGACCAAGAGCTGGAAGGTGGTTTGGTCTTAATAGTTCATATTAGCTGGTAGACACATGACTATAATGCCTTTAGTAAATATAAACGAAATTTGTTAAATGCTTCAGATAAACTCAGTTGGTCAGTTGGCGTATGCAGAGAGCGAAGACAACGGGAATAGTAATGTGTTAACCCCGAACTCATCTGTTCACTCCTCATCTGCTAACTCACCTGTCCAGTGGATTCAGAATTTCATAGCTGGGTGCCGCTCTGGTACCGGTTGCAAGGAATCTCGATCAGCTCTTGAACTAAGCAACAGTGAATCTTGCCATTGCCCATCTGTCTACCTGCGTTTATATTTGTTATTGTCGCGATGCTGTTGAGACAAATACACAGATAATGGTCGGAACTCAATGACTTACCTGCTAGCTCGCTTGGTGGCGCTAATTTTCCAGTTAGGGAAAACACCTAAATCCTAATTTTAACTCATGAAACCCTATTTTCTGAATAGATATGATTGAGATGTTGAGATAACCTTCAGTTTAAGCGGTACGTTCAGACTGGAACCTCAAGAATTAAGCAGTCACCCACTTCAGAGATACTTATAAATAATAATTTAAACAAAGTGATTAGGATTTTGATGCGTGTTTGCAAAGCCCTCCGTGTACATAATAACTGAGAGCTTAACAGTTAAATAAGGGTCGAGGTAAATAATCAAATGTATCAGTCTAGTTCCATTCGATGTTATGGTTACAATGTCATCTTTCCCTGAATGGAGTTAAAGTTGAGACAATACCTTTGAGCTTATGGTAGGTGCTCAGGCTACATGAACTGTTAGCATTCTCCATTTTATTCATTTCAAACGGTCTGCAAAAGTTGTATTGCTTTTAAATTAAAGAGAGAGGCCACCACGGGAGAATTCATTGAAAATAGCTCAAGATTTCCTATAGTTTTTACCGTCTTCACTAGAATTTGATGAATTCGACTTTCAGTTAAAAAAAATAATGATTCGACTAAGTGAGTGAAGAGAATGAAAAGTACTTACATGGTTTTCTGGTATCCATATAGACTCTTGTCCCGTGCTTTTGGGTTGTAATGATGCGAACCCAGGTCTCCGTTCTCCTCTTTCCAGTCCCGTCTGTTTTCTTCTTCATGGAAGGACACCGTTGTCTGAACCTGGCACCTTCTATCTTCTTCTGACATTCAGGCGGAATAGTAGTTCACACCGGTATATATAGAAAGTAGAATTAATCACGTTTCAGTGGGCCGCCGCAGCTCATTGTACCCCGCTGCAGTGGGATTTCTCCTAGAGCTGGATGAGCTGCCGGTGGGACTGGCGCAGATTCACCAGGGAAGAGTGACACTGGCCAACCTCCCACAGTTCTTATCAACCCCCACCCCCTCCCCCCAACTCCTCTGACACCAGGAGCTTCGTGTGGGAGACAGTGATGCAGCAGAACCATATGGTCACCGGTTTAACATCGTGTCACCCAAACGCAGTCAGTCGACACAGGAACTCGCTTCTCTCAGGTGAAAAGTTAAAGCACCCGAGCAGCTGGGACTGGAAGTGGGTCGGGTCAAAAGCCACGAAAATCGATAACGCATTGAAATCTCAGCGCAAGCCCGCCGACCCTTCGATTTATCCCGAGCGTGCTCGGCTGGGTAATTTCCTCGCAAAAAGTCCAGGTTATTAATACAAATATGTTCATCAATTATTAACAGAGTTCTGAAATTGGAACAGGCGAGATTCCCAAGTTTCTTCGAGCTCACCAGTGAAACCGGGGACAGGGCAGGGCCCCAGTGGAGTGGGATGGGGGAAGACCTGTTGGTCTGGAGTTGACAAGTAGATAAACATTCCAGCCTCACGGCTGCTTTCTGCAGTAGCACTCGGAGAAATTTAGTCAACGTTTTCGAAGAAATTGTGCTAACTTGGCGAATGTTCCAACACTTCGGATCAATTCACAATGCAATTTGCAGCTCTCCCATAGGTGCTGCTCGTGAAATCATTGTACAGGCCCGGGGAGAAGCTCGCTGCATGATTACAAGGGCCTCGGGAACAGTGGCAGGCTGCTCCTCAGAAGTGGACAAGGGAAGGGATAATGAGAAACGTACCCGTCCCAGATGATCATACTGCACATTGGGTTTACAGGTAGAGCATTAGTTTTCTGATATTGCACATGACTAGTGTCTAAAGAGGCTCGGGGTATCAAGGCTATTCAGTGGCAGATCTTTGCAGCCTCTTGGAAGACTTACTCCCTGCTGGACTTCATTAACATGCTCTACCGGTGGCTGTGAAAATGACTACGGCCCTCAACCCTCCTCCCTGAGATCCCAGCAGGGCTCTGCTGGAGACATTACTGCAATCAGCTGCTCATAAGTGCATCAGGCATGTGGCAGCTGCCTTCTTTTCAAGTGCTGGCAGTTCCAGCAGTATTGCCATTGACGAAGCCAGTCAAAATAAGCATTGCCTGGGGTTGTTGTTCCAGCCGACATTGCACAGGTTCAGGATATGTTCTGTTCTCCAGGCATTCCAAGTCACCCAGGAATATTCATTAATCTCAAATGATTCTCCACTGGTGATATGCAAGAAGAAACATATATGGGAGCAGAAGCCGTTTTGACTAGATAGCTGTTGATCATGCCTATGAGTAGGAGGAATAACATTGCGCAAAGATGTGGTTAAACATCTGTGCTGGCTGAACAGATGGGGATGTGAGAAAGTGTATGGACAGGAGGATGGCTGTGAAATAACTAAATAGTGATGAGCTGGAGTATAGAGAGTGTAATGAAGAAGAACATAAGAAAATAGGGGCAGAAGTAGCCCTCTCAGCCCCTCACCATTCAATATGATCAATGCTGACCTTGACCTACCCAGGCTTCACCTCCTCTTCTCTGCTAGTTCCCCATAGCCCTCAAATCCTCAATCTTTCCAAAAATTATCCACCTCCACTTTAAGTACCTCCAATGATCCAGCTTCTACAATCCTCTGGGGAAGAGAATTCCAGAGGTTCACCACCCTCTGTGAGAAGAGGTTTCTTTGCATTTCAGTTTTAAATGACTGTCCCCTTATCTTGTAACTCGAGGTTATAGCTATGGGCAAGGGGCAATAGGATGAATATACATATCAAACATGGGTGTATGAGTTACTGTACTCACCTGCCCTGATTTGATGAGGTTATTAAACTGCCTATGGCACTGAATTCAGGAGTAGGGGAGCACATTCCTACCACTGACTCCTATGGCAAGTCATGCTGGCTTCCGGTTGGATGGGAAAGCAGTTGCCCTTCAGCTCCTTACAGCTCCTAGTATGACATTAAGCAATGATTCACTGAATACTGAGACTGCCTTCACCTCCTCCTCTGCTCCAGAATCTGCTGAATTCGGTGCTTTCAAAGTGTGCAGCATTGTTCAGATACCTCAGTATGTTAATGCCATGCCTGAGTTCAGGCTTCCCTAACAGAATCACTGCCAAAAATTTTGGATTTCATGCCCACTGACAGTCTTTCCTGGCTCCAGTGCAACAGAGAATTAAAATTTAGCCCTGTAGGTCAGGAATACAGCAGTCTTGAGCAGGCTTTTCACAGAAGCAAAATCATTGTCATTAAAGAACTGTAAACTATGGATTATGGAAACTACTCATTATAGCAGAAAGAGAGAAACCTCAGAGAAACAGGAAAGCAAACATGATGTGTGGAAAAATGTCTCAATTCATGGGAAAGGACATAAAAACAGACAATAGCCATCAGTGGGCAATCAATCACAGGAAAAGGTTATGAGAAGTTTGATTAAGCACCAGAAGTGGATAATACCTGTGTAATTTTTTTTGTGACAGTGAAACTGCAATTAAAAATTTGTAGATGGATCAGTTTAGGTAGAGTGCATGAAGAGGATGCATAGAAATAAACCACTACAGACCACTAAATGTTCCTTTATTCTATGATCACTGTGCTTTTGAAGGAGAAAGGCATAAAATATTAATATATCTTTAGTTGATGCAGAGAAACAGTTAGAAGACTTACCTAGGTATCAAGGGACCAATCATTATTTTATATGTGTTTGTGTCTTCATCGTAGGGGGATATACATGCAGCAGAGTGCACATTCCTGCATGCAATATTGAGAAGAATAATTACCAGGTCAACAAATAGTTCATGTCAGGGATCAAACGCAATCCAAATCACTGTGATCATAAATCACAATCGTGATAATACTTGCAGCTGTGAGATAGAACAAGGTTGCAGAATTAGGAGATTCCTCAATTAGAACCTGTTTATACTTTTTACTGATAGCTTCTAAGCAATAATAAATAATTAGAATTTATGGAAAAAATATATCACATTAATAAGTTAACATTAACTGGTTTTGTAGTTTTGACCATTCATATTTTAAAATATCCAAATGTAAGATTGGTTCATGCATTCTTAAACCATGACCAAAAAGAAATATTATCCTACTTCTTTTAAATTATCTTTTCATTCTGAATTTTATTTTTCTTATATATCTATAACAATATTGACACTCTGAAGCTCACCATCTATATTGGAATCATGGTGGTAATAGTTTCAAAATGTGTAATTTCCAGGTGCTTTTTTTTGCTAGCTATTTACTGTAGTATATTGCAATGATAGATTAGCATCTTGAATTTTAGACAGTCGTTTGAATGGCAGTCTGTGATGTCTGGGTTCCTTGTGTAATCTGTGGGTGAGGAACTCACAAACCAGTAGCTCAACCAAGCTACTGTTTATTCCAAGAAGGTCTCCAGGTTAAGCAAATCTTCACAGACGATTATTACAACCAAGAAAGCAGTGGGTCACATAATATTTATTTAATGAGGTAGCAGCCTTAAAGCAACAGTCACCTTTTCACAACCTTTAATAACTCTACCACATTGCTCCCCATTTTTTAAAAATAAGGGACATTATATAATCACTGTTCTTCATGCTCTTGGACCTGTGATGTGACTAAATTCTCCCATTCTCTTTGGATGTCATCTGACTGTTCTCTTTGGATTCAGTAGAATTTCTCTCGGGGTCTCTATTGCCCCTTCCTCTAAAGTTTCTTCTTGACTGGTCCTTCCATTTCCCTATTTTTCTGTCTTTTAATGTAATAATAGCCTTTGTTCAAGTTTAGCATGAACTTCAGGTTTGCTGTCAAACACTTAAATGGCATCGAATGTTCAAAAGACAACCAAAGGCATCATCATCCACCTCATCCATGGCATAATCATTTTCTTGAAAGATGATGCAAGCAGGTGGAGCTGTGTCCTTACTGATGCTGCTATCCTTCTGCCCTAAGATCTTCAGGTGCTGCAACCACCTTGTTACTTCATGAACTTGGGTCATGGAGTCATAGAGTAATACAGCATGGAAACAGGCCCTTTGTCCCAACTGTCCATGCCGGCCATGATGCCCACCAAGCTAGTCCCATTTGCCCACATTTGGCTCATATCTCTCTACAGCCCTCCTATCCATGTACTTATCCAAATGTTTGAATGTTCTTATTGTACCTGTCTTAACCACTTTGTCTGGTAGCTCATTCCATAAATGCACCACCCTCTGCATGAAGAAGTTGCCCCTTAGGTCCCTTTTAAATCTTTCACCTCTCATCTCAAACCTATTTTAGCTCCTCTTCCCTTGGAAAAAAGATGACATGAGTTCACCTTGTCCATGCCCCTCATGATCTTATACACCTCTATAAGATCACCACTCAGTCTACTGCACTCCAAGGAATAAAGTCCTAGCCTGCTCAACCTCTCCCTATAACTCAGGCCCTTGAGTCCTAACAACATTCTCGTAAATCTTCCTTGTACTCTTTCCAGCTTAGTGATGTCTTTCCTATAACAGGGCAACCAAAACTAAACACAATACTCCAGGAGCAGCCTCACCAATGTCTTGTACAACTGCAACATAACGTCCCAACTCCTGTCTCAGTGCTCTGACTAATGAAAGCCAGTGTGCCAAACATCTTCTTCACCACCCTCTCAACCTGTGACACCACTTTCAGGGAACCCTGTACTTTTACTCCTAGGTCCCTCTGTGCAGTAAGAGATTACCAGGGGGACAGAGGAAATGATTCAAAGATGTTTTAAAAACGTCCCTGAAAAATGTAATAATCCCACTGACATGTGGGAATCCTTGGCCCAAAAAGGGTCAAAGTGGAGCAGGAACATTCAGGTTTGGCAGGAAAACCCTGAGTCCCTTGGTTGGGAGCACACAGAAACCCTGTGTGAATGGTGGAAGATGTGCAATAAATCTCACAATTTCTACTGTCTTGCACAGTGAAGCACCTCCTGACCCACCAGTTTTTGATTCTGTGGATCCCACTTTGGCCTCACCAACTTCAGAACCCATGGAACTGGAGTGGAATCCTTGGTTCCGAGGAATTGGCTGGAGGGGAACCACATGAAAAGTTAATATTTGGTTCCAGTCAGGGTTTCTTACTGTTATCCATCCTCTGCTCAGCAAAATCAATATACACGTGCAAGTCAGTATACATGATCAGCAATTCAGTGTCTTGCTAATTATGCAAAGTAGTGCACGTTATTTGTTCCAATGTCTTCAATATCTTACCTGAGTATGTGCAGGACACTATATTGCTGTCAATAAATGGCATCCCGCTAAACTTTTAACTGTTAAGTGTTTCTTCCCATGAGTAAATGTTCTGCAACAGTGTGTATACTCATCTCCGTTTTCAGCTCAATAACAGTCTTAAGTGGATATGTGCCACTTAATGTGAACTCTTTATTGTCCCCATTTTCTCAGTAGTGTCTAGAGCACCCCTTTGTGCTTGGTTCTTAAATGCGCTGTTGACCCTTAATTTCCTCCTTAGTTCAGGGGATTTATGGAGGAGCAATGAATGACAGCATTTTCAGCAATATCCACATCCAATAAATATAAAAATAAATTAGCAGAGTAACAGCTGTGAATCACAAATGCCACCACCCCGAGAGAGGAAAGTTGACATGCACCACAGGGCCCTTGTCACTTTCCCCATGTGATGAAAAGATCTCATCCTGAAATGCTAACCTTGTCTTTCTCTCCATGAATGTTGTTTGATCCACTGAGTACTTACAGCATTTTCTGTTTTTATGTCAAGTTCCAGCATCTGAGTTCTTTTGCTTTTGTACAAAGCCTTGGTTTGAGCCTTGTGTTCCTTTGAGCGCACAGTCCTCAGAGAGGACCAAAGGGGCTTTCAATAAAGGTGAAGGCCTATATAATTGTAATAAAATATCATGATTCTTGTACTCAAATCCCCCAGGGTCAGTGTGGAAAATGTTAAAATGCTAAGCTTAAAGTCAGAATATATATATAAATTCACATGGCATCCACAACAAGGTGAATGAATAAAAGGCAACAATACTAATAAATGGGTATGATATATATCCATATGATCTAATTGCTATTACAGATATGTGGCTGCAGATTGACCAACACTATGAACTAAATATTCCAGAACATTCAACATTTAGGAAGGATAGACAAAAAGAAAATACAAACTTGTGAATTAAGAGCAGGAATAGGTCATGCAGCACCTTTGGTCTGGTCTACAATTTAATAAGATCAAGGCTGATCTGATCTGATCTGTACCTCATCTCTGCATTTCTATCAGTCCATAGTAACCTTTCACCCCATTGCTTATGAAGAATTGTTCTACCCTTGCCTTAAGAATATTCAGACACTCCTTCCACTGCCTTCTGAGGAAGAGTTCCAAAGCTTGTTGATCCTCACAGAGAAAAGATATTCACTTCATCTTCACCTTAAATGGGTGACCCAATATATTTAAACAGTGACCCCTCGCTGTAGATTCTCCCACAAGAGAAAACATACTCTCCACATCCACCCTGTCAAGGCCCCTCAGAACCTTATATGTTTAAATCAAGTCCAGTACATTCCAGTAGTAGAATTTTAATTAGTTTGGCACAACAGCATGAGCTGAAGGACCTGTTCCTGTGCTGTACTGTTCTATGTTCTATTCAATACTGTGACTGCTTTCTTCTGGTGAAGATAGTTAGAGATGGTTGTGGATGGTGACTTCACGCATCTGTAGGCCTGGATAGCCTAGCTTTCCCTTCATCAGTTACCATATACAGCTACTGACAAGGTATCCTACCTAAGTCCATCAGCCTTTGCTACCAGGAAAGCACTAAGCGATTCAGACTTAAATCATCTGCGCCTTGAAAGTCAGAAGAGACTGTGGGACAAGGGGCAGTGACTGCGAAAAAGGTGGATTAGGTATCACCATGCTGTTGATCCACTAGCCTTGGGCGTGGGGTGGCCACTCCAATTACAGTCACCACTCTCTTCTGTCCAAGCCTGTCCAATGGACATGCAATTGTTTTCCAACACTGATGTTGCTGGTGGTGACCTTGTGTTGAGAGAAAAGGAAATTGCGTAAATGAGTGTGTTGCAGTTTCTTTGGGTGATATGTCTACTGTGGTTGAATAGCTGGGAAAACATACAACTTTGTAAGAAATTGATTACTAGTTAGAATGCAATGGTTTGATAGGTCATATAAAAATTACATGTGTCATGATTGATAAATATTGCAGTTAGCGAAGTGATGGGTAAGTATATTATGGAATAATGTGTGAATCTACTGGTGGTGTTGCTGGAAAAAGCATTTCTCTTTGTCTCCAGTGATTTTGTCCATGTGTAAGGTCATTAAACTTTTTTATGACAGTGTATCCAGATCTTGAGTGCTTCATTCTGGAACTGACCATGTTAACCACCCTTTGCCTGTGTAGAGCTTTATGATGGGTTTGGATAGCTTTCTGTTTGATGGTGACTCTTGTCTACTTCTTCACAACCTTGCTTGTCCCTTTCTGTTGTCAAATTGATTGAGCATTCCTTTGGCTTGAATGAACTGTAAATGGCTGAAATTAAACAATGGGGAGACTAAACACCTCACCTTTGGAAACCAACAAGAATCTGGGTTTCACAGGCTTAATGCCTTTCTCAGGTGAGTGTTCTTGAAGCATATTTGTTGCCTTCACCAAAAGGACATGCACCATACTTGCTAAATGCCAATTTGAAGTCTTAGTCATCTACTTAGCACTTCAAGATTTGACATGGAACCACTGCATGTTAATAAACAAAAATTTGAGAGGAAATACACAAGGAAGGGAGAGTGGAAACATGCAAGAGGAGAACATTATACCTTATGTCCTTAAAAGGACTTTTATTACTTAGAATATAACATTATCATAACATAGGATGATGCACTTTATAAAATTCACCCTTTGCTATTCTGTTTGCTAACTGCTACAAGTCCCCCAAATCCCACCCTCAAATCTCTCTGCTTCTCTATGTCTTCATCTTTTATCTCCTTAAAACTTTTCTCTTTGACTAAGCTTATCATCCTTCCTCTTATCTCCTCACATGGCTTTTTGATAAGACTCTTTAAAGAACATTATATATTGTATTGAAAGTACTCTAGAAGTACATGCGTTGTTTATCAATCCACATCTTCGAAAAAATCATTTTCAAGAAAGAACTACAATAATGGTTTTTGATATATCATATTTTCATTGAATCATAGAAATTATAGAATCATAGCATTGTTACATCACAGAAGAAGCTTATCAACATCATGTTAGTCCCCTGTAGAACAATATACTTAGTCCCACCCCAGCTCCACCCTTCCCAAAGAGTCCAGTAAATTATTTTCCCTCATGCCAATCCAATTTCCTTTTGAAACACATCATTGACTATATTTCAACTTCCCCTACAAGCAATGAGTTCCAGATTCACTCTCTGCATAACAGATTCACTCTCTGCATAAATAAGGTTTTTCCTCATTTCTTTCGTGTCTTTAGCCCTTATTTTTAGTCTTGTGTCTTCAGGTCCTTGAAATATCTGTTAATGATGACAGATCTAGATGACTACTCATAGTCATGATCCCTGATTGTTTTTTTTGCTGGTAAGGTGTATTTTAATTTTAGGAAGTGTACAGTACCCAGAGTAATTTTATTGATATCTCCATTCTGTGTTATACTGAAACGGACCAGATGGATTTCTTCTAATTTTCTCTCTTTGCCTTTGATGAAGCACCTAACGTCTTTCACAACAGGGTTCACATCAATATCATCTTGCACAGGGAAAGATGGGTACTTACGAATGCACTGACAAATATGTGGTTTGGGACTTAGTGTCTCACAATGCTTTCTCCCATTACATCATTATTTATATTAGGGCACATTGTGCAATGAGCTCCTACCAACATAGTATTTATTAATGAAAATATGTGCCTTAATGTTTCTTACAATGGATATGTATCTCATTGGAATGTAATGCTTATAAAATGATTTCATGTTAGACAATTTAAATACATTGGGGCCATTCATGCGATCAGGAATCATAAAAGGAACACAAGACTGCTTTGTTAACCCTTCCTGTCTCTTTCAATGCTTTGGATAAAATGGGGCCCCAGGTTTAAAGCAATATGTGCCTGGAACCAGGACAGGCTATTGGTGATATTCACTCCTAGCAATTTGAAGCTCTCAACTCTCTTGACCTCAGCACCATCGATATAAACAGGAGCATGTACACTGCCCTCCCTCCTGAAGTCAATGACCAGCTCTTTTATTTTACTGACATTAAGGGAAAGGTTGTTGTCATAACACCATGTCACTAGGCTCTCTATCTCCTTCCTGTACTCTGAGTCATCGTTATTTGAGATGTGGCCCACTATGGTGGTATCATCTGCAAACTTGTAGATAGAGTTAGAGCAGAATCTGGCCATGCAGTCACGAGTGTATAGAGAGTAGAGCAGGGGGCTGAGGACACATCAGAACAGATACAATGAGCTTGGAGAAACTTGGAGAATGTATTGATTCCCTTCAAAAGCCAAAAAGCAAAGTGAGAGTAAGTGAAGCCAAGACAGCTGTGGAACTCAGTACAATTATAGAGGATATTGGTCAAAAGCCTATTCCCTAGAATGGAAGATAGTAAAGAGGTGGGAATGTGTCAGGTGAAGGATGGAAGATTGCAAAAGTTGATCACATTTCCTGGTCCAGTTTGGGGCAAGAGCAGGAAAGGCACCAATATAGTTTTCAATGAAACATATAAAGAGGTGAGGGAGAGGACTTGGGTGATTACGGACTATTCAGCAATGTCTTTTTTTTTAATAAGTGAGTGGACTGAAAAAGGTTGTTCATTGTAAGGATGAGGCAGAGTTGGTTAATGGTGGATGGAGACTGGTTGGGCCTCCTTTCAAATAAAAAGTGTAGAGCATTCAGTCTGTTCTGGTGGAGGCTGAGATATAGAGGATTTGAACGTTCATGGTGAAAATGAGATGGTGAGGACAAGGAAAGTGGTTGAAGTGGAGGGGCTGAGAACAGTCACAAGTGAAGCATAAGAGTGAATTACTTATGAAAAAGTGAGGAGATCAAACTTAAGAACAATGAATGGAAGTAAGTGAGATTTCTTAAAAAAGTCTTTCATTAGAAGTGATAGGTGAGAGGGAATATGTGATTTAACTATATTATGCATACAAATGTATAGCTGCCTTTAAGCCATTTTATAACATATATTACAGTTGAATGTTAAATGTTGTATATTACTTTGTTCAAAATGTAAGTGAAAGTGGTTTTATTTTTTTCATATAATGTTAACTATGATCAATGGATAACCATTTTATTTGGTGTCTGTAGCCTCAGAGCTGTAGTACATCATATGGCACAGCAAGGATATAAAAAGATATTTTCTAACCTAATATTCCCTGCAGTTTGGTCCATCATAAATGCAGAAAGTGATTTAATATTTTTTGTGTATTTAAATGAGGTGCCATTTCCCTTGCCCAGGGCATTTTACCAGTATCTTGGGAGGAATTAAAGTTCGCAGCTGTAGGCAGGTACAATAACAATATTTTAATGATTGTCATAATAATTTATAATTTGCTGTCAAAGTAATGGCAAGAATAAGCCAGTACTCTTTTTTAATGCTCAAATGCCAAAGCAAATGTATATAAGGACAGATGTGCAATTAAACATGGAAATCCAGAAGTTGCTCACGGGGATGCACCATTCTGCTGTGAGCTTCATGAAGATAACACCCCACTGATTGGCTCACCATTCAAATGCATTGAGTGAAATTGCTGAATTTCTGTGGTGAATATGAGCAAAATATGAACTAAGTTACAAAATGCATTGTTGAGGGCAGGGCAGTTGATGTAGTCTACATGAATTTCAGTAAGGCCTTTGACAAGGTCCCACATGGGAGGCTGGTTCAAAAGGTTAGAGCCATGGGATCCAGGACAAGGTGACAAATTGGATCCAAAATTGACTTGGCAGTAGGAGGCAGAGGGTAATGCTGCGGGGTTGTTTTTGTGATTGGAAGCCAGGATCAGTGCTGGCACCCAATATTTGTTACATATCTTGACAATTTAGAATATGAATGTAGGAGGTATGATTAGCAAGTTTGCAGATAAAATGAAAGTCGGTAGAGTTGTTGTTAGTGACGAGGATAGTCATAGACTACAAGATGTATTGATCCAGTTGGTAAGATAAATAGAGCAATGGCAGAAGGAATTTAATCCTGATAAGTGCAAGGTGATGCATTTTGGGAAAACTCATAAAGGTAGGACGCATGCAATGAATGATAGGGCCTTAGGGAGTACTGAGGAACAGAGGGGCCTCAGTGCTCAAGGCCAAGGATTCCTCTGGTGGCAGCACATGTAGGTGAGGTGGTGAAATTCTTACCTTCGTTAGCTGGGACATGGAATAGAAGAGCAGGGAAGTTGGGCCACAGATGTAATATTGTGTGCAGTTCTAGTAGCCAGAGCATAGGTAAAATGTAATTACACTGGAAAGGATGCAGAAGAGATTCACCAGGGTGTTGCCTGGGATGGAGTACTATGTTATAAGGTGAGACTGGATAAGCTGTGTTTGTTTTCTTTGGAGAGGAGGAAACTAAAGGGTGCACTGATATAGAGATACATAAAATTATGATGGGTCAAGATAGGGTAGATAGTAGCTTTGGAGGGGATCTGAAAAGAAACTTTTAAACCCAGAAGATGGTTGGAATCTGGAACAGACTGCCTGAGTGGATGCTGGAAGCAGATACTCACACAACATATTATAAGTATCCAGACAAGTATTCGAATTGCCAACATATAGAAAACTACAGACTAAGTAAGTACCGGTAAATGAGATTAGTATAGGTAGGTATTTGAAGGTGGGCTTTTACATTGTGGGCTGATGGGCCTGTTTCTGCGCTATGACTCTATAACACAAAAATTGCCAAGAAAGGTTAGCACTGGGGCTGAGTTAACACTAAGGAGTCTGTTTTGAAGATATTTAAATTCTGCACAGACATAATTAATCTTGAACAATGTGCTTAGTGTTCATTACTAGCAATTGACCTCTCTGGTACTAAAATATTCTTAGCACGAATAAAGAGCCTCATTTAAATGCTAGATATGTTAAAACTGTTAATCAAAAAATTAATAAGATTTATTTTTCATTTTTCTTTCACCTCTTTTACAATACCCATAATCAGTTTTTATGTGTCCAAATATAATCTCCTTCTTGATTTAGCATTTAAATGTAGCCACTCTAATTTTCATATACTAAACTCACAATGTCCATTTCTGAATCCTTCAGTCTGACTGATTAAGGGGATATTTTCTTGTCTGGTACATTTATGTTCCAGATGCCCAGTTTCCCTTAATAAGCTGATGCAAGCTTGCACTTTTACTAATTTGCCACACAACAGATCATCAAAAATAGACAGGGAAAACCAACTTAAAATGGACACTATCCATTACCCTGGTCTTACAGATTATTGGTCATTTCTTGTTAAGGTCTCTGACTCACATGGGTGTTGAATGCTTCGTGAATATTAATGTACTTTCACTACTCCTGCAAATTATCAGTTCCACAAGTCAATAGCTGCAGGTTTACATATTCCAGTTCCATCCTAGTTGCTAATCAGTGAATTAATTGAAAGAAATTTAGATAATTCAGTGATAAAATATACTGTTTGAGCAGTGATTTATATAGTTCTAGGGAAAACCAGAATATAATAAATTAATACAGAATAAACGTGTGTGAATTAAAGAATATTAGATAAAAAAAGACAAGGGCCTAGGTTCTTCCCATGAACCAAAAAAATTATTTGCCACCTTAATCTGCTATTTATATGAGAACCCCAAACATGCTGACATTGAACTCATTGCTGACATTGACATTGAATCCATACTCTGCTGATGAGGTCACAGATGAGATGGACAGGCTTTGTCACCAGGATTGAAAAGCAACAAAAAAACTACAGATTCTGGAAGTCTAAGAAAAAGGCAGAGAATGTTAGAAATGCTCATCAGATTAGGCCACAACTATAGAGAGAGAAACAGACTACTTCAGTGTCTACAAGCATGACTCTTGCTGTGATTGTGTGCATTTTTGACACGATTATATACACAAAACTAAGTACATGTGTGAACAAAAAAGCCAGCAATGTAGATTTGGACAACTTCACTCAGGTCCTATTGCTGAGCTCACTGGTCTGATGACTCCAACTTCTTCACTTAATTCTCACACTTCAACCTCTCTGCTCTCCTCAATAAGCTAGGCTGTACCCAAGCTCAATCAAGTGCAAAGACAATGATGCATTAACAGTTCTGCCAGCTAATTGACAATCCTTCATAAAGCTGAAGCAGCCTTGGGATACTTGCTTCTTCAAAGATTTCTTAGCTAGTCTACCAAACTCCATGCTACCCCATTGAAAGAAGGATAATATTAATTGGTAATTGGTCATTGCTTTATTATTGTTACATGTACCAAGGTACAGTGAAAAACTTTGTTTTGCATGCCATTGATGAATATCATTTCATCACATCAGTACATCGGGGTAGTACAAGGGAAAAGCAATAACATAATGTAGAATATAGTGTTGCAGTTACAGAGAAAGTGCAGTGCAGTGCAGGCAGATGATAAGGAGCAGGGCCATGACAAGGTAGATTGTGAGGTCCATTCAATAGTCTATCAAGGAATCAATAGGTGTTTGATGCATCACAACATGAAATGAACTGCGGTCCATTGGCAGATACTAATTCTGCTAGTATTGTGTGTGTAGCAAAGATCTATCTCAAATCTTGAATTCTATTTTCTACTGTCATACCAATATCTACATGTATAACTTCAAACTATTTTGAGTTAGCAATGTTGAGTACCAGGAAATAATCATAAACAATCAGCATGAACTCAATGGAATGGTCAAGCTGGCCATTTCCATGGTTGCAATTGATCTGCATTGTTGGCAAGCTACACAGAACAGAACTTCCCACAACTCCAGCTATGTCCATCCAATATAACAACTCTTAGCAATAACCTTCATATTGACAATTCCAGCGTGTGAAGCATATAGTTCATCTACAGTCCTTTTCCTGAAAATATCTGAAATGACTACTCAATGTGCCCATTGTAAACATTCTTAACTGGTAATTCTAATCTGTAATTGCAGACTGGCTGTACCTTCAAGCTGATCATGAACCACAATTTTCTTCCTTCTGCCAAAAAAGTTTTAGACTACTGAAGTCTGTGTTTGGCACTATTACTCCCAGCTTATTTCACTATTTGCAGGCTTACATTCTCTTTGCTTTAAATTTTCTCTAACAATCAGTTGGTGTGGCTTTAAGAATGATTTCTCCACAGTCAAAAGCAACTGTCTGGAGCTCTCCCTGCTTGTCTTTGATCTGATTCACAAGACTCATCAATGTACACTTACTGAGCCTGCAGCTGGCTGATTGAACATTCAGGGCCTATTTTCTACTGCATTTTGCTGTTTTGCGTGTAGCTACTGAGTTTTCACAGAGTGTTCAAGGTATGAATGTCTCTCCAAAAGGCACAGTCTGATTTATTTCTATTTGTTTTGTTTTATCAAATTCTTGGCATTAATGGTAATGTATGTTAGGATTTACCTTTAATATTACTGGAGTGCTGGGGAGTTCTATTTACAAAAGCAGTTGCAGTTTACAGGAGCTTCAAGCAACGGTGTTTATCTTATTCTACTCAAACAGTAAGAAACCCATTACAAGTAGTGTTTACATACAATAGAAGACATCACTATTTGTCCTCTGGCCACATGACATAACTACCAATACACCGCACACATGCTCACAGAAACCAAACCAGTGAGTTATTGCCATCTTCAGACTCAAAGGACAAATGATCAATAGCTGATACAAGCAAGTTGTAACATTCAAGTGCTTATTATAACTGAGCCTGATCATGTGAAGAGTTAATGTTGGTTACAAAGTCAATGAATTGTATAAAATTCATATACTGCAAAGTGATTATAGATTACAATAATGTCACAGATTTTGCAATTGTGATGAAAGAACATTGTCATCAAACATATAGACTGGATAAATCAAATTAGCAGTAATAAGGTGGATGATGAGTTCTTGGAATATATACAGGATGGTTTTTAGATCAATATGTTGAGGAACCTACTGGGGAGAAAACTATTTTAGATCTTGTATTGTGCAATGAATTAGTGTTAATCTTGTTGTTAAAGGGCATTTAGGGAAGAGTGACTTTAACATGACAGAATTTTACATTGCATTTGGAAGTGATATAGATCAATCCAAAATTAAGGCATTGAATCTAATCAGAGAAAACTATAAAGTTAAGAGGGGCAAGTGGATTGTGGTTGATTAGAAAGCTGCATTAAAATATATGACAATGGACAGGCATTGGCTAGTACTTAAAAAATATGATTTGCAAAAAAGAAACCTTTTAAAGTACAAAAACATAACAGAAAAATGTAGGGGGCCTTTGGTTGCAGATGCTTAGAATGAAGTCCATTCTGTTGTACTCTTCACTGAACAAGTTCACGGTGACTTGGAAGCTGGCTTCTGTACGTGCACATAAGTAAATGACTGAGGCTGGAATGATCTTAATTCTGGAGTGGAGGTGTGGTAGGTTGAATAGTTTCAATTTGTCCTGTAGATTACCTTCATTCCAGCAGGAAGCTTGTTGAAGGGAGTGCAGTAATTAGCCAAGAAAGATTGAGAAAAGTGCTGGGGCAATGAAGATTCCTTGCTTAACAGCAGTCAGCATGGATTTTAGGTAAACTGTGGTCCCATTGGTTAAAATCACAGCTGGTATGTGATTCTGTAATAAAATTACAATGGAAATGAACTTCTGAGGACAGGCAAATTTGAGAAGGATGCCCCACTTGATTAACAAAATAAAGGCTTTGTGTGAGAAAAGGCCACATATAATGCTTAATACTGATCCATACATTTCTTCTGGAGTCAACATATTAAGAAGATCATGCCTATTGTGAATACAGATGGACAAAGTCCACACTGAAATTTGGGGAGCCATTCTTTGGCCACTGGGTGGAGGTGGTTAAGAAGGATGTTTGTAATGACCTTTCCGGTAGGAGATTGCAGGAAAACCACTTGTAGTTACCATAATTTACGTCTCCTATCTTGAATTTATGGGGATGCTGAGGTTCACTGGTCCTCCTCTTCCCAGGTCCTGGGAGATGAGGCTGAGAATTTGTGTCCAAAGTTCTCCTTTTCATACTTCATCTTTAAGTTGTTGTCTTTCAGTTAGCAGGTGGTGTTTTCAACTTCTTGCCAGTCTGGGGTGGTGGTGAGGCCTGAAAGGGCATTTGCCATGGATTGGAGTGATGCACATGGATCAAAGGCAGACTCACAGATGCAGAGTTCTTTAATGTGCTCCTTTCAGCAGGTCTACCTCGCTATCCCCCGTTCTTGGCTCTCAACAGAGTGAGATCTTGGGTGTTTGAGGTGTAGATGATCATAACCTCACTGAAGAATCTGAAGTGTCATGGTTATCAGTGAGTTGTTGGGCCTCCTGTGCTTTTTCCACACACCATCTGTTCTTTAGGTGATGAGTTTTCTGTTGGACTTTAGTATACAGGTGTCCATAGGAAAGGCATGAGATGTAAATAAATTTTAATGATGTAGAAAGTCATAAATACTGGTTTGAAAATTCTGATATTAATAAACTAATTTTATGTAAATTTAAATTGTAATAACAGAAGATAATTATTTGAAAACACAATTGCTTAAAATGTAATTTAACAATATTGTTTCTTTTAGCTTTTTGCAATTGAAAATAGCTAATTTTCTAAAGTAAAACATGATAATAACTATTTTGTGTCACTCCATTAATTTAGCCAGGTACTTATTGGCCTGAGTCACCCTTGTGTGCTTAACATGATTTTCATGGCAGTGACATACAGGATGATGTCATTCCCTGTGCAGTGCCCAATGTGTCCCAAGAGTAAACATCATTGATGATGCTGGGAAAACTGAATCTGCACTCCATGGTGCCAGATTGGAAGTCCCTTACTCTATTTTCAGCTTTCCAGAAACCTACGACACTGCACAGCAAAGGAGGGCTAAGGCATTGATAAGGGAAAGTAGAATACAAGAGTAGCCCAGCAAGAAGCATAGAAACAAACTGTAGAATGTTCAATAAATATGTAAAAAAGAAAACAAATAGCAGAAGTTAATAGAATGCCTTACAGACTGAGACAGGAGAAATCATTTTTGGGAATAAGGCTACAGCAGAGAAATTAAACAAATATTTTATGCCTGTTTTCACAGAAGACACAAACATTTCCTGGAAATGGTAGAGGACTGTGTTTGGAGAGAATGAGGAGCTCAAGAAATTAACATGAGCAAAAAATTAGTTGATAGAAATTAATGGGGCTGAAAGCTAATAAATCTCCAGAAGCTGATGACCTGCATCCAAGAGGTTTAAAGAAAGTGGCTGTGGAGATCACGGATGCACTGGTTGTCATTTTCCAGAATTCCATAGATTTCAGCATGGTTTCTATAAGATTTGAATGTAGCAAATGTAACCCTGCTATTTAAGAAAGGGAGGGAGAAAACAGGGAATTAGAGACCAGTTTGCTTGACATCAGTAATTGGAAATTGCCATATCCATTGTCACGGAAGTGGTAACGGGACTCTGAAAATATAATAAGATTAGGCAGAATCAGCATTGATTTGTGAAAGGCAAATCATGTTTGCCAAATCCATTAGAGTTTTTTGAGCTTATAACAAGCAGGGTTGAGTAGGTAAAACCAGATGACATGGGGTTTGGATTTTCAGAAGGCTTTCGGTAAGTGCTACACAAGAGATTATTTAACAGAATTGGAATGCGTGGTATTCTGGGACGTGGAATGATTAACGGACAGAAAAGAATTTTTGGAATTACTGGGTCATTTCCAGGTTGAGAAGCTGTGACCAATGGGACGCCACAGGGACTGGTGGCAGGGCTCCAGCAATACCAATGACTTGAATGAAATGATCATGTGCAAAAAACTTGTTGATTATACAGAGCTGGCTGACAATATAGACTATGAGGAGAATGAAGAGACTCTTCAGGGCATGTAGACAGATTAAATGAATGGACAAGGGATATAATATAACACATGAAGTCATTCACCTTGTTAGATCAAAATGCAGAATACTGTATCTTTTAAATGGTGAGGGATTGAAAGAGACTGGCATTCAGAGGGATCAGGGTGCAAAAGAGAGCCAATGCACAAATCACTGGAATATGTTACACAGATTCAGTAAGCAATTAAGAAGGCAAACCATATGCTGGCATTTATCGCAAGAGGATTTGGGTACTAGATTAGAATCTCCTAGCTCCAATTATATGCAACCTGGTGAGATTACATCTGGAATATTGTGTGTGTAATTCTGGTCTCACTAATGCTTGTGATAGTGGAAATGCTTTGAAGTTTTACTTGATTGATTCCTAGGATGGTATGCCTATGAGGGGAGATTAAGCAGACTGGGTGCAAACTCTCTTGAGCTTAGAAGAATGAGAGGTGATCTCATTGAAAGATGCAAAATTCTTACAGGGCCTGACAAGGTAGATGCAGGAATGATGTTTCCCTTGACTGAGGTGTCTAAAACCAAGGGTTACAGTCTCAAAATTAGGGCTGGCCATTCAGCACAGGATGAGAAAATTTTTTTTCACCCAGTGGGTAATAAATCTCTGTACTTCTCTACTCAACAAGGCTATGGATGCTCAGTCACTGAATATATTCTAGAGATTAATAGATTTTGACATATTAAATGAATAAAGGGAAATGGGGTTAACGTGAAAAAGTGGCACTGAGATAAAAGATCATCCATGATCTTATTGAGTGGCAGAGGAGCCACGTCGTCTACTCGTGCTCCTTTTTCTTATGTCCTTATGTTCTATGCACAAACCACTATTCCCTCACCATCATTACTATCCCACTGATGTTGTCCCCAAACATGATTGGCCCACTGGCTGCTGACCCTCTTCCAACATTCCCCCTCCCCCAACATCAACCTTTCCCTCCAACCTGGTCTCAGTTCTAATTCTTAAAGTGGCACATTTCCAAAGCATGCAACAGTTCCATTATGCCAAAAACAATCACTGGCACCCATTTGCAAAACCAGTATCACACACACATTTGGGTACAGAAAAATTTTGAGACAAATGGATTTTAAAACATTTTTTTTGATTTGTTTCTGAATGCCACACAAGAAAACTTAAGTGCATGATTTTCCTTCCATAACCTTCAAGTGTCTAATGCATGGAGGCACTCAGACATCAGTGGCAGTATCTAAGCATGCATGTATATGTGGCTGACAAATGCCACATGGGAAGTTTGCATCACCGTAATTGAAAGTAGACTTGCATGAGAAGGTTCCAGGACATGAAATCAAGGCAAACCCCATCCCCTAACCTTGATCAAGATTCCAACAATCCCACATCTCTCCAGCGACAGTCACACTCATACCCTCCTTCCTGGCTCAATCCAATCTGCAAGGTCCTGATAGGCTGAATCTCTCCCTCAGATTTCTCTGTAGCACAGCCACAACCCTTGAACTGGACCTGTAAGCTACCCGTTTACCTTCATGTGCACCCCCACTGCAGAATTTCCGAGTCCAAATATTTACCTTGGAATAAACACTGTAATGCAATTTTATGCTCATGGTTGTTCACATCAGTTGTCTGTTTCATAAGCTGTCCCCAACATGGGCATAAGCCTTACAGCTAGCAAGCAGTTATAAAGATTCCAGGCAAGGCACCATGGCAGGAAATAAAGGATGACATTGGAGCAGTCAAAATGGAGCTGCATTCCTTTTCATTCTGAATTCAGTCCAGTTTTAAGTTATGTTTTAGAGCAGAGCAGTAGCTCATCAATAATATGCTTTTGCAAACTTAATATATGTAGGTGTTCAAATGACCTCCCAGTCATTCGGGACACAGTTTTGTTGCCATGTTTATCTATCCTTTTTTATGGGGCCTTTTACAATGTAATCAGGAAATATAAAGTCATGAAGTGTTCTAACAATTTTTCCTTAAGGCATTCTGTAGCATATTAATGTGAAGTGCAAGAGTTGTGTTAAGGTTGGCAGGATCACTAGTAGCTTCAGAAACCTTTGTTAGCTTTCAGCATTGCATCTTGCTTCAGGTTCAGTTCAGTACTGACTGCCCCAATAAACATGTTCTTGGTCTAAATGAATTATGCTCTACTCCACAGTGCACTCCAGGAGCCCAAAGATAACTCTTATGCTGGAACTAATTTGGCACCAAGCTCTCATTTACCAGATGCATACCAGGCCTACCTAGTGTTTGTTTTGATGGCTAAAGCTGTTCTTCCTTAAGATGTCCCTCCAACCAGAAAACATGACAACCAAAACAAGTGGAAGGTGCTTAGTTACGGTTAATGATGTCAAAAAGCTGAGGGTGTATTTGTTTGCAGCATTCGGTCCCCTTGCACTGTTGGGCAGACCAGAAGGGAATTTGTATTAAGTTGAGAATCTTCTAGCAGCAGCTTATGCTTGTCTCAGTGTGTGTCCCTGCAGATAGCTGGTTGAGTGGAGTCCTGTGTCCTGTGATAGAGGGACAGGAAGGAAGGCTGAATAAATATGTTTGCAGCAATATGACAAGGCCCAGACAAGTAGCACCTTGGCACAAAGTGACATTGGTGTTCATAAGCCCACAGTTTACGCAGCCACGCACAAAGGTACACATCAAGATGAAGGCCATGCTGACTACACTTCTCTTCCCCTTGCTCTGGTGATTTGTATATTGTGTTTCTGCAGTTTTAGTGTATGCTCCAGCTCTTCTGAACCATGTTCCCAGCACTGGTTGTTAGCGGACAAAGGATCAGTTGGACCTGTGACCAATATGGATTTGCATTTGCTGTGAGTCCAGAGTGGTTGCAAATGCACATAATTGTGCAGACTGACAGTTGTTCAATCAGAAGGCAATGATATCGTGCACATACAGGTAGACTTTGATCTGTGTGATCACAGATCTTTGATCCTGGGATCATCACCCTTCTTATGCCGAGTGAACTTGGCAAAGGACTTGATGCAACACAAAAATAATGTAGTAAGAGTAGGCAGCCTGGCCTTATTCACAAGTTTCCCTTTCCCATCCATTGATTAAGCTTGAACTATTGATGTCTGTGCAGGGCAATCATATCCAGTTATGGATTTCCTTCCTAAACTCCATTTGGGTTAGCACATCCATCATGTGTTTGTGCACTGTTCTGTTAAGGCCTTCTCCTGGTCCAAGCTGACTAAGCAGGGTTCCATTCCCTGTTCTGTCTGTGTAAAATTGTATTCCTGAGTAGAGGAAGGCTTTCAGAGGTCTTCCTGATGGGTACCGTGCAGACGTGATCTGGGTGAATCACCAGTCCCAGAGCAGACTTGTGTCAATTGGAGATGACTTTGGACTCATCTTAATTAAGCAGTAAGACAGGTTGCCAATATCTCTTTTCTCTCCCTTCTTTGCTTGTAGATAAGGGTGATAATGTCCTTCCTCATGGATTCTGACATGCTGCCAGTTGGAAGCATAGCACTGTACACTTCCTGCAGGCCTGATCCAAAAAATTAATGTCACAGATTTACTAAGCCCTTGAAAATGCAGTAATCTTGGCAGCACAACAATCTCTATACTTCTCTGCCATTTGATAAGATTGCTCCAAATTCTTGTGACAGTATTTGCTATGAAGTTCTGAGACCATTCCAATATGGTCTCACACTGTTAAAATATTTCAAAGTTTCAGTGCCATCAAGGGAGCACGATTTACACATACTTCCAACGGCTGCTTTGCATATTCCACTGCCACAGTTAAAATGATGGATTCACAGCAAGAACAGCCTACTGAACTGATTTGCATAATTCTAAGCACCCATTCACCAAATTCCACTGGATGTATCCAGTTAAAATAGAGGCCACTGTCTATTTCAAACCAACACATTCTTGTTAATAAACAGAAATAGGCGTACAACATTTAAAAAATTTGTCAGAAAAATTACAGTATTCTGTTTTAATAATTAAGAACAAATCCACCTCATTTTTACTGTTAAATATTATAGTTTTTAGCAACAGTTAATTTGCATTTGAATTTTATGGAGAAGACTTTCAGCACCAGGACAAATAACACTCTCTGGCTGATGTTACACTCATTTGATATTATTACTTTAGTTTCAGATGAAAGTAATTTTGTGGAACTCAGACAAAGATTTAAAGCTAAACTACACACAGGGGCCATTTCTGAAACCCTGGAAATCTGGAAGAAATAAATTATTGTACATCTGAATTCAATGGATTTAGCTTGCTATGATTCAATGTTTCAGGTAACATCTTGTTCTTTGACATGGATTGAACAGGAAGCTAACCAAGGGAAGTCTTAGGATTAAGATTAGGGTCCAGAGAATTCTCCATTTAAAAGAAATTAAGAAGTATAATGCTGTGAATTGATGGTTAACCTTGGTGGTGAAACTTCAGCCATGCCTCTGACTTCCAAATTCTGTGAAGTTCTAAAAGACAATCTCTATCAGAATGCAGAGACTCTTCTCAGGGTAACAAATAAAATGGTGATGTTAAGCACATCTGACAACTGAACATTCCAAGCAAACCCAACTGTGGTAACACCAGCACCACAAAGACCGCAGTAGTTTAAGGAGCAAGCCCACATATGCTATAAAAAGTTTTTAGTTTATAATGGGGAACTGAAATAAAATCAGAAAATGCTGGAAATACTCAGAAGATCAGGTAGCATCTAAGCAGAGAGAAACAAAGTTAATTTTTGAAGTTAATGTTAATTCTGTTTCTTACTTCACATATGGTGTCTGACCTGTTGAGTGTTTCTGGCATTTTATGTTTTTATTTCAGAAAGTCAACCACTGCCTCCTCAAAGCAATTAGATAGGGCAATTGCATCATCTTGTCCATTTTGCTAGAGTCTTGAGAGCAACTTAAAAAATGATGTGAAATGAATGGATGATACCCGTGAAGGCTTTATTCCATCCTTCCCTCCTTTTACCAATTTTGACATATTACTCACTGTTTAATGGTGGGTACTGTATTTCTCAATAAACCTGTAATCACAGTAGTTTTTCCTACAGTCACCTGAAATTAATCAGGTTTGAGCATTGACAGGAAGTGATACATTGGGTTAGAAATCCAGAGCAAGGTTATCATCCGAGCAGGTAATAAATAAAGCAATGAAGATCATTTGTAACAATGAAATATGTTTTTTTTAACTCAATGATTGAACATCCCTTGAATTCAACAGTTACCACGGCCAATGTTAACGAATGTTCTTCTCGTGCTGCTGAATCAATCATGAACTAATCAGATTTCCTATTAATGTGTCAAAACAAAATTTAGATATAATCACTGCCTTAAATATACCAAACACCATAAAAATAAGTTGCAGTACACATTTCAAAGACTGACCAGAAAATCAAACATTGAAATGTTCTCACCAGCTGAGGTATTTCTAGTTTACCAAACAAATGTTCTTCTCATCTATGAGCAAAATCTGGCAAATTCCAAGACTTGATTTATTGGTTGAATCAGTGCTATTGAGAGATTATGTGGTAATTTTACAGTCATGTAGACATATCTAACGGGCAGGCACGGTAGTGTAGCGGTTAGCGTAATGCTATTACAGCGCAAGTGACCCAGGTTCAATTCCAGCCGCTGTCTGCAAGGAGTTTGTACGTTCTCCCTGTGTTTGCATGGGTTTCTTCTGGGTGCTCCGGTTTCTTCCCACATTCCAAAGACATACGGGTTAGGAAGTTGTGGGCATGCTATGTTGGCGCTGGAAGCATTGTGACACTTGTGAGCTGCCCCCAGAACACTCTGTGCAAAAGATGCATTTCACTGTGTGTTTCGATGTACACGTGACTAATAAAGATATCTTATCTTTAAAGTTACGATCCTTCATGGTTGATTTGACAGTTTTAATGTGTTTTTATATATAGGGCAGGCACGGTAGTGTTATAGTTGGTGCAACCCTATTACAGCGCCAGTGACCGGGGTTCAATTCCGGCCGTTGTCTGTAAGGAGTTTGAGCTGCCCTCAGAACATTCTACCCAAAAAAGGTGCATTTCACTGTGCACTTTGATGTACATGTGACTAATAACAATATCTTATCTCATATCTAGATACAAAAAATAAGCACTTCTTATATATTTGACATTTTAAACAGAGATCTAACACAGGATGAATATTTCATATGAGTTAAAATGAAGATAAAAAAATAACAGGATTAGACCGTTAAATTGCAAGTAACTACCCAAATGTGAATCCATTGTTGTAATTCAGGTGTTCCTGACTCCATATCTCATGACCATAGTTGCAATTTTTGTTCAAGTGAATAGGTGGCTGGAATACCAAATAACTCTGGTGGTAAACATTAAATAACTGATGGAATAGATTTGACAAATAGCAGATGTTATAGTGATAAATACCCTGCAGTAAATAGTGATCAAAAAATCTCAACAAAACAAATAAGTTGTTACAAATTTAGAAATCACAGCAGAAAATGCCAGAGATACTCAGCAGGTTAGATAGCGTCTGTGGAGAGAAAAATGGAGTTAAAGTTTCAGACTGATGACCCTTCTTAAGAACAGCATTCTTGGAACAGAGGTTGTGGTGAATAAGCAGTAATGCAAAAACAACATGCAGCATCTGCAGCTGTTATAGATTCAGGTCTGCCATTGATAATTTTCCTGGGCTTAACATTTTCAATCACACCTATAAATTAGACTGCCTATCCTAACCTTGTGGGGCTTCATTTGTGTTGCATGATATACTGTTGTGCATGATTATGCAATAAAGCTAAACAATGGTATTCCATGTGATTCCATTGCAAGGTATTGGTGTTAGAGCACTGAAGGTCTGATAAGCTAAGAAGACTTGTTGATTGCTAGTAACTCTCCTCAATATGTGTGTGTACATTATGCTGCAATAACTTGAATGTAATTCAATATCTAGGCACACACATACCCTTCCCTACACAGGTCCCAGACATGTTAGGCAGACTGCTCACATCTAATAATCATGTATTCCTCAATACCTTCACTATCATGACTGTGAATCCCACAGAGTTCAAAAGCCCACAGATTGCATGGAAAACTGTTTGCAAAACCTCATCTCCATCTCAGGAGGCAAACTATCCACTGTTATCTACTATAAACCTACGGATTCCCACAGCTACCGTGACTATGTCTCCTCTCTCCTGGAAGTGTGTCATGCCTTTCTCTTTGTTTCTCTGTCTCCACCACATCTGTTTTCAAGATGCTTTCCACTCCTTCTTCAAGAAACATAGCTTCCCTTCAGCCGTAGTTGATGGAGCCCTCACACACTTACGAGTCCTCCATTTACCATGCGTCCGTTCTCAGACCACTCTCCCCAGACAGAAAAGAGGTAGTTCCTCTGGTCCTCACCTTTTACCCCACTAGCCTCCATATCTAGCATATCATCCTTTACCACTTCCACCAGCTCCAACAGGATCCTTCCACCAGATACATCTTTCCCTCTCCCCTCCTTTCTGCTTTCCTCAGGGACCACTCTCTCCATGACTCCCTAGTTTGCTCACCCCTTCCCCCTCAACTCCCCTCATCCCCCCAAAATCTTCCCCTGCAACAATATAAGGTGAAAGACGTCCCTTCACTTCATCTCTCACCACCATCCAGGGATCTAATTAGCTCTTTCAGGTGAGGCAGAAGTTCACATGCACCTCCTCCAACCTGGTCTAGTGCATTTGGTGCTCGCAATGTGACCTCTTCTACATTGGCGAGACCAAACGTAGACCAGGTGACCATTGTGCAGAGCACCTGCACTCTGTCTGCAACGCCCATCTTGAGCTTTCTGTTGAATGTCATTTCAATTCCTCTTCCCATTCCCACAATGACCTCTCTGTCCTTGGCCTTCTCCACTAAGATGGGGAAACCAAACCCAAACTGGAAGAACAGCACCTCATATTCCACTTGGGTAGCCCAGAGCCCAATGGTATAGAAACATAGAAAACCTACAGAACAATTCAGGCCCTTCGGCCCACAAAGCTGTGCCGAACATGTCCCTACCTTAGAAATTACTAGGCTTACCTATAGCCCTCTATTTTTCTCAGTATGAACACCGAATTTTCCAATTTCAGGTATCCCACTCCCCCTGTGTTCCTTTCCCACTCCCAACCGTCCACCCAGGTTTGCTCTCCCTTTGTTCACCTTTCCCATCCCACCCCTGACATTACCAAGACTCATCACCCTCCCCTACCTGGTTCCATCTGCCTATCACTCACATACCTATCTACTAGGTTTCTTCTCCCTTGGTTCACCCTTCCTATTCCCTCCCTACCTGGTTCCATCTGCTCATCCACCCCCCCAACATCTGGTTCCACCTATCATCTGCCAGCCTCTGTCTCACCCCTCCCTCTCACTTCCAGATATACCAATTCTTCTCTATTTTTTCATATATTGGATTTAAAGTTGACTCGTGGGTAGGAAGCAGAAGGTGGTGGTTGAAGGTTGTTTCTTGGAATGGAGGCCGGTGACTAGTGGTGTGCTGCAGGGGTTGGTGTTGGGACCCTTGTTAGTCATTCTTCGTGATGCATTTTGGAAAGTCAAACCAGTAGAACTTATACTATGAATGGCAGGGGTCTAGGGAGTATAATGGAACAGAGGGACCTAGGAGTACGAGTGCATAGTTCATTGAAAGCAGCGTCACAGGTAGACAGGGTGGTGTAAAGAGCGTTTAGCATGCTGGCCTTCATCAGTAAGGGCATTAAGTATAGGAGTTGGGACATTATGTTGCAGTCGGATAAGTCATTGGTGAGGCTGCACTTGGAGTACTGTGTACAGTTTTGAACACCCTCTTATGGGAAAGACGTGGTTAAACTGGAAAGAGCACAGAAAAGATTTATGAGGATGTTGCCAGGACTAGAAGGTCTGAATTAAAGGGAGAGGTTGGCCAGGCTAGGTCTTCATTCCTTGGAGCGTAGAAGAATGAGGGGTGATCTTAGAGGTTTATAAAATCATGAGGGGCATACATAAGATGGATAGTAGCAGTCTTTTCCTGAGGGTAGGGGAGTCCAAAACTAGGGGGCATAGAGTTATTTGTGGTGCCCCACAAGGCTGCATCCTCGGCCCTTTGTTCTACTCCCTATACACTCATGACTATGTGGCCAGATTCTGCTCTAACTCCATCTACAAGTTTGCAGATGATAACACCATAGTGGGCCCTATCTCAAGTAATGATGAGTCGGAGTACAGGAACGAGATAGAGAGCTTAGTGACATGGTGTCATGACAACAACTTTTCGCTCAATGTCAGCAAAACAAAAGAGCAGGTCATTGACTTCAGAAAGGCGGGGCGGTGTACATGCTCCTGTCTACATCAACAGTGCTGAGGTTGAGAGGGTTGAGAGCTTCAAGTTCCCAGGAGTGAATACCACTAATAGCCTGTCCTGGTCTAGCCACGTAGATGCCACGGCCAAGAAAGCTCACCAGCGCCTCTACTTCCTCAGGAGGCTAAAGAAATTTGGTATGTCCCCTTTGATACTTGCTAACTTTTATCAATGCACCCTAGAAAGTATCCTATCTGGACGCATCATGGCTTCGTAAGGCAACTGCTCTGCCTGGCAACGCAAGAAACTGCAGAAAGTTGTGGACACAGCCCAATACATCATGGAAACCAGCCTCCCCTCCATGGACTCTGTCTATACTTCTCGTTGCCTCAGTGAAGCAGCCAGAATAATCAAAGACCCCCACCCACCCTGGACACTCCCATCAGGCAGAAGATACAAAAGCCTAAAAGCATGTACCATCAGGCTCAAGTACAGCTTATATCCCACTGTTATAAGACTATTGAATGGTTCCTGAGTACGATAAGATGGACTCTTGACCTCACAATCTACCTTGTTATGGGCTTGCAACTTATTGTCTATCTGCACTGTATTTTCTCTGTAGCTGTGACACTTTATTTTGCATTCTATATTGTTTTACCCTATATTACCTCAATGCACTGTGTAATGAATTGATCAGTATGAACAGTACGCAAGACAAGTTTTTCATCGTACCTTGGTACTTGACAATAATAAACCAATTCCAACTTCAATCATGGTGAGAGGGGAAAGATTTAAAAGGGACTTGAGGGGCAACTTTTTCCACACAGAGAGTGGTGAGTATATGGAAGGAGTTGCCAGAGGAAGTGATTGAGGAAGGTACAATAGTATCATTTAAGCAGCACTTGGATAGGTACATGGAGGGGCGGGGCTTAGAGGGATGTGAGCTGAACTCAGGAAATTAGGACTAGATGGGTGGGCACCGTGGTTGGCATGGACTTGTTGGACTGAAGGGCCTGTATCAGTGCTATATTGCTCTATGACTCTGTGACTGGCTATCTTCCCTCCACACACTCAGTCCTGATGCAGGGTCTCGACCTGAAACATTGACCATCCCTTTGCCTTCACAGATACTGCCCGACCCGTTGAGTTCTTCTAGCAGTTTGTTTTTGCTTGTAAAACCTGCAGGCTCATCGCTTTGGAAGGAATCAGTGGTAAAAGTTTTCTGTATATCTTTCTCTGTTGCACCTTTTTCAACCCCTGCTTGGGTTATAACTTGCAGACTCCCTGGACAAACTGAGCATAATTTAGTACACCACTGTGATCCACCTAGCTCACTGCCACACCACCAAATAAATGTATCCTGCTTACAGTGGTAAGTGTAGGGTCTGCTTTGCTGTCCCAATTCCCTTCCCAACAAACTGCAGGTCTAAATCTTCCTCAGTATGTGTGTCATTTCCTGAAGAATAGTACTGATGAATACAATCCCATTTCTATGACATTGACTCAAACCATATAATACCAACTGTGTTCTGGGCAGGGTACTTCTTTGATGTATAAAAACCCCAAATATTGTTCTCCAATGGCAATTTAACAACAAGCAGTGCCTTGCAGCCCTTTTTATGTGGCAGGAAGTCTATGAAAATTGGAAATCCGAATATGTTGCTGAATGAGGAATTAAGATTGAAAATACTGAGCAAGTTAGGCAGTATCTGTGAAGAGAGAGAGAGATTTAATAAAGCAAAGCTTCCATCTTCCCCTAGCATTTTCAACACTACAGTATATTTCAGTGAGGTTAAATGCAGACGGGGCTTATTGTGGGACAGAATCACAAATCTCGGTGTCTAACAGAAAATCCCTGGAGCAGCACAGGCTCAATGGGCCGAGGTGTCCCCTTTATAACATGGACATTGTATGATTTTAAATCAATGAAAGAAGAGAAAGGATCTGCTAACTACTTTTAATGAAATTTTACCATTAAACTCCAAAGGTATCACTAGAGGCCATTCAGACAAAAACATAAGAGCATTGTTTGTTTTCCAAAACTCTTTAATCAGACCTTTGACAAAGGATCATTAACCTAAATTATTAGCTGTTTTTCTCTCTCCACAAATGCTGCCTGACATGCTCAGTCTTTCCAGCATTTTCTGAGTTTATTTCAGATTTACGGCATCTACAGTTTTGTTTTATTTTTTAGGGCAAAAACAGCATATGTATTTACCAAGTTTACCAAGGCTTCCCCACTGTATATTGTACCATTGACTGCATGCATATTGCTTTTTGGGTACCGTATATTAACTAAATCCTCTTCCCTATATCCTGATGACATGACTTATAACCCACACAAACACGTGTAGCATTTATACAATGAAAGCCAGGCTGCCCCATAAAATCTGACAGAGCTGACCATTGATGTCCCAAAGCAATGCTTTCACTGTCTGCCCCACACTAGAGGATAATACAGTACTCAGTGAGGCAGGTGTCAAAACTTGTAGTGACCAGTTATAACCTCACCAACATGAGGGGACAGCTCTAGCTGCAAGGTATATTGAGAGGAGCTCAGAATCATGAATATGAGGAGGAGGAGTCGTAAGAGTGGGAGGTGGAAAGAATGATTCAGCTTAGTCAGTTTTTCCTGCCAGGACCAGAATTTGTACAAAGCAGTAATTACAACCCTAATTTACCAATATTCTCATATCTCCTTTCTATCATTAACCAACATAGAATGCAAAACTAGAACCCAACACAAAAACATACAAAATATAAATAAAATTATGACATATTGCATTAAATGTAAAATTGATCTTCCAAGTGCCTTAGCACAATACACAGCACAGCAGCAATACATATGGCTGCAGCATAATTGGTGTAAGGCTCCTAATATTCAGTAGAGGAGAAGATTATTGATCTTTGAGGACAATCTCAAGCAGTTGAGGGCTCCAGGACCCCTATCTCTGCACCATATGGCCATGGCCATCAGTAGTCTGGGTGAGCATAAAATCAAGTTAACAAGACAATGCAGGGAAGGTAGAGAAAGGGGACTAGGGCAAGGATAAAGAAAGAGGTCCATGATTTCACTATCTGTAGCTGGTAAATCAAAAGAAAGTGTTGTTTAATGGAAAATGTGATGGAAAGAGACATTAAGGATGACAATACCACCAACTCTAATTGTTTCAGTCTAATCAAGGCCATTAGCTATCCTAATAAAGGCTAACATTACCTCGCCCAGGGGGCTAAGGATGAGCAGGAGTGCCTGTTCCCTTTCATCAGGTCCTGCTATCTCTAGTTGTATGCTTGTCCTGTAGAAGAGAGTGAAGTATGTCAGTGGGTGTTTTGTAATATCTTTGGGTGATGTGGTTGTCTTGGTTGAATAGCTTGTGTGCAAACTGTGATATACGTAGGTGCAAGGCTTGCACCAGTGCTAAATGTGTCACTGTGAGGTGTACTGTATGAATATTAATTATGAATGCCGATTAAATCGTAGGTGAGTGACGGGAGGTTAGTACATAGAGCACTGTCTCAGGCTTGCAGTGCAGTTGACAATAAAAGGCATTTTAACATGCATTCACTTACCTTGATTATGCTAAGAAGTCATTGAACTTCTTGTGCCACTGCATCTGTATAAGATAATGAAACTGTTGGAAAGAGACAGATACATCAGCTTAATTTAGTTTTTGCTTTCCTCACTCCATTGTCCGATATATTGACCTGATAATAAATAGCTACGCATTATTGTTCTTTTTTGCAGTGGCTGCAGATAGGAAGTTCATATAATTTAAAAAAATGTCAGATGAAATTCATGTGGTTTCTAAATAAGAGAGACATAAATTTGGAATTGAAAGCCGGCGATAATATATAAAATGGTGATGTAAAATTACCTGATTATTGGAAATAATAATCATCTGATTTCCTCGTGTCTTTAAAAAAATAAATCAACTTCCCTTACGTGGTTTGACCAATGTGTGACTCCAGACCTACATCATTGTGGTTGACTCTTAGTTGCCATTAGAGCCTCTCAGTTATACAAAACCATGACCATGAAGTAAAATAAGAATAAAAGCAGACTACTTAGCATTGGCTTCTGCACCAACTTTGACAAAAAGATTTTCTCACTAATATCTGTGGACTCCTTGCACTAAAGCTGGGAGAGCTGCCGCACTGATAAAATTGCAGTCTGACATAGTCATACTTGAACAACTACATTGCAACATCTCACCTTAAGCTTGTTTCTGATTTCTGCATTTCAATAGATAGATGGAGATTCAATAGCGATGAATTGAACAGTCAGGAGGAGAGAACTGGCGGTTCCCCAAGTTTTGTGCAGCATGCAATAGCTGTGAATGTCACTGATTCTAGTTCTGATAGACCTTCATATGGAGTATTTTTCCATTTGCATGTACAATCCAATAATAATTGGGAATTAGGGCAAACTGATACCGCGAGTATGAAATTTGTAAGCACAGAGGTTTTGCCATGAACAATGGCAATGGTCACTCCATTAAACCTTAACTGAACTACATGAGTTCCTGAATGACATATATTCTTCAGAGGAATTGCTTCAATCAATAGGAGAAGGTAATGATTCTGCTGAAGGTCTGTAGATTTTCATATTACTGCTTCTCCCACTTGTTCCATTGCCATTGCTGTTTTGCCAGTGTGGTGGTGGAGATGGTGTGAGAAGAAGCTTCTTAGTAATATTCAATGAACCAAAAGGAATCCCAACAAAATAATATTGAGGATGCAGGACAAAGCAGATATGTTCTTCAGTTTATTTATCACTTTTACTCCCAATGTCACCAGAGAAAAGATTGCTAAGAATTTAAATAGCTAGATGCCACATTGTTTTGTGATATATAGATTTCAATTAAGTGAAACATAAAATATAAATGAAAGTTTAAGACTTAAAGCATGAATTGTGAAGGCCCTATAACTTACATTCCAGGTTCTACTGTGTAACACATGGAGGTCCCTGGATGGGTGCACTGGCATCAAACAACTTGTACTACACACACTCCATGTCCATGGGTAATTCCTGCTGAAGTAAGTTTCTGATTAGCCTGCTTCTGCACCATTCAAGTGGGCCTTTCAGAAGCCGGTCCCAGCAAGGCCCTGAAAATCTGACTCAGGTAGGTCTCCTTTAAGCTTCCCTTTGGTCTGCATCTTGCCGTAGTACTGAGTTCTATTCCAAGCTGACATAATATTCCAAAGCACAGATCAGCCTCACCCAATCCAGGTCATAAATCCCAAGCAATGCCCCACTCCCTACCACTCCACATCTCTGTCAGTTGCCCATCTTCCAGACCACCCCTTTCTGATCCCCAGTCCTTTCCCCTGCATTTGGTCATCTCTCATTTTCAACCTTCTGTATTTAATTGATTTCCTTCACACTCCCTGAACTGTTAACTCATGTAAGTTCAATTCATATGCTCTTGACTCTTTGGGCTTCAAGTACCATTTAATTTTCAAATTGACATGCCATGCAGACATGAAGGAGAAATTCCAGATGTTTCTTTTAAAAATCTCAGCCTAAAAATAGGACACATGTCAGTGATTTTAAAGGAGAGGCTGCATATGTTTTTCTGCCATCTGGCACATATCTGTTTTGATTCTTTAACCCATTAGTTCCCAAGAATTAGGAATCTGTAATCTCCACATATCCAAATATGTTGCATTGGTCGATAATTACTTTTATGTTGGCTGGCACCTGCTTATCTTTTTAAAGATAGCTGAATTGAACAAGAAGTAAGTTCTGTTTTACATTTTAGCTGTGTATATCTCTCCAGTGGAAAAATTATATATACTTCTTGGATTTTACAATTCTACCTCCAAACATATTTGCAAGCACTGCCAAATAAGTGGCACTGTATTTGAATTCACTGAATTAAGAAAGAGAAAATAATGTCCAGGTCTTTGGTGAAAGAGCAGGAGAATGTGTTCAATTGAATAGTTATACCATGGAGCTGTCCAGGCTCAATGTGCTGAATAGTTGCCTCCTAAGCAACATCATTTTGAGCTTTCAAAATTTACAGCTCAGTATATTCCTCACCCTTCTGTTAGCATTCATTGGTCAGGGGATTAACTCTGGTTCAAAGAGAATCACAGAACTGCACATCAGAAACAGTACAATGTGTACCTAAAAAATGATGTGCCAACCTGGTAAAGCTGCATGCTTTACCAACATGCTAAGAAGAAGGAATGGCAGGCTATATTTAGAGCCAAGCAATTCTGTAACCAAACAATCAGATTATGGTCCTCTAGTCCTGCCTTGCCTTGTCATTCATTACTGTTGACAAGTGAATAACAAACAGGAACAGGATCCATGATCATCGCCGTCCAGAACAATGACAAAGCCTAGTATATGTGTGAAGTAAGAATGATGAATGATTTATCTTGAAATCTTCCCGAGATCCTCAATGTAGTGTTGTTATTTTGTTGTTACATTATTGTCGTTCTACTATATTTTATTTCCCTTTGAAGAATAGTGTGTCTATTTCCTCTTTAAAGGCATTATGTACAATTCTGAGCATACCCAGTGTCTTATGTATAGGGAGAAAGAAACGCAGCCATGTTTACCTCACACTCCTTAATATATTTGTGTAACTAACTGCAAGTATAAAGATTAAAACAGTCTGTGTTTATACTAACAATGAGGATAAACAATTGGAAACAAAGGTGCTGTCAGTTTGAGCATTTTGTGAATTTATCAGTAAAATTAGCTTATGTTATCATTTTTACTCATTACGTGGGATTTCCTTCAGCATCATTACAGCTCTCATGTTTCAAATCTGAGACAGCCCATCATTTAACCCTACAGCTTTCATGTAGACAATAACTTCTCACACCCAATCTAATTAAACTGAAGCTGTGCATGCTAACTAATATTAAAATACATGTTTAAGTAAGCTCATTACTAACAACACTGCATTCACACACTGAAAAGATGGCAATATCCATGCCTAACCTTATGCCATTCGAAGTGCATTTTGAGCTATCGTCAGTCCTTAACCAATGGGAAAAGTGACTCTGCACATTTAAAGGGTTAATTATAGGATTGGCAAATACAGATCACATCAGAAATAAAGCATGCCTGTTGTATTATGCTGATGAAGAATAACAGACGTTTATGAAACTTGATGATTTAAAACTGATGACTACAAAGGAGCAAAAATGGCACCAATTGCATATTTCACTTCAAAGCAGTATGTAGTATATGAGGCAATTGTGTTCTGTCTCTCAAAGCAAAAAAGATCATTACTGTACTGTCTGGGACAACTTGCAGCAAAAGGCGATTTTCTGATCTCGAGTAAGAGCTGAAAACACAGATCAGTGAAGGGCGCATATCAAAGCAAATTCAATGGAAAGCCTTTGATAAGGACATCAAACTGTCTGACCAGCTTGAATTACAAGATCATTGTCACATTCAGAGTTTAGAGCAGTTGAAGTGCAAAGACCACAAGATATGATGAATAGAATCAGAGGGAAAATGAACACCAGGGCAGAAAATTTAGCTCAAAGCCATCAACAGAGAAAAATAGCCAGCATCAGTGAGATAATTAGAAGTCAAAATAGGGCTAGTATAGAGGTGGCAACTGCCTTCACAAGCAAAATGCCCGACTAAATGAAAGCAGTACAGTTATGTGAAAAACTCTACAATTTCATGGAAGTTTGTTGTTCAGCAAGCTCAGTCTCAGAACTCTATCAAAATGTGTGGTGAGTATGAAAACTCATGTAAAGATCAACGACGATTCTGATGGTTTATTATTAGTCACACTCATCAGAGCACTCAGCCATGGGTCAAAATGAGTATTTGCAACTCACAAAACGATGTACTGGTTGAGAGAGCTGCACCTGTTAACTTCATGAGAGAACAAATCTTTGCTGTTTTCCAATTCTAAACTAACAAGGAAGTATCAAGATGTTTCCTTACAATAGTTATTGGACCAGCAGATTCAGACACAAGTGTGAATCCTTCCAAGGCAGCGGGCAAATTTAAACTAAAGCAATTAAAAAAAGCTGATCTCAGTTCCACAATTTGATTTTTAACCCATATGGTTCGCTCATGTACTTTAGGGAAAGCAGTCTGTTTCCTTTAACCAGTTTGACCTATCTACGACTCCAGATGGTTGAAAATCACAAAATAATGCAGATGCTGGACATCTGAGATAAAAACAGAAAATGCTGGAAACACTCAGCAGGTCAGGCAGCATCTACGGAAAGTGAAAAAGAGTTAATATTTCAGGCTTGGGACCCTTTCCAAAACTAGGAAAGAGAGAAAATATGCCATTTTTCAGTAGTGGGTGAAGGAGGAATGGGTAGAACAATGGGAATATCTCCAATAGGGTGAGGTCAAATGAGTTAATCTGGCCGTTAGAAGCACAAATGCTTCTTTGTCTGTGTATTATATGTTGCAATAAAACAGGGCTGTGGAACATACAACAGACCAGACTAATGGAGAGAGAAAAACTAAGCCAAAATCACCAACTGGCAAAAGCAGCCAGTTGTGAAACAACCAGAAAGAAAGAAAGAAAGAAAGAGTGGGCTACCTAGAGTTGGAGAATTTGATACTGAGTCCTGAAGGCTGCAACATGCTCAGACTGAAAATGAGGGGTTGTTTCTAATACTTGTGTTGCGCCTCATAGCTGTGAACTGAATGAAGGTGCCCAGTAAGCAATCACTCAATCCATGTAAACACTGAATGCAGTGCACTAGATTGGCTGCTTCACCTGGACTGTTTGGGTCTATAGATGGTGGAAAGGGAAGAACTGAAAGGACAGACATTGCACCTTCTGTGGTTGCATGGGAAAATACCATAAGATGGAAAATGGTTGGTGGGTTTGGAAGAAAGCACCAGGGAGTTGCGAAAGGAATGATCTCTTTGAGATGCTTTAAAAAGGGCAATATGTCTCTGGTGGTGGAATCTTGTTGGAGATGGAGAAAATTGTGAAGGACCACCCATTGAATTCAAAGGCTAGTGAAGTGGAAGGTGAGGACAAGGGGACCTCTGTCCTTGCAATATCCAGGAGGGGAAGGAGTGAAAACAGACGTGCAGGAAATGGATGGGATGGAGTCAAAGGCTCTGTCTAGTGAGGCAGAGGGGAAGCCAGGGATCATGTTAAAGAAAGACATTTCAGAGGCACCTGTGCAGAAAGTCTCATAGCCGTAACACGTGATGATGACAGAGAAACTTGGAGATTGGAATGGAGTCCTTGCAGGAGGCAGGGCGGGAGGAAGTATAGTCAATATAGCTGTGGGAGGCTATGGAATTGTAATGGGTGTTGTGGCTTGTCTATCTCCTCAGAAAAATATGGAGAAATCCAGAAAGTGAACAGTCAGAGATGTACCGTGTGAAGGTCAGAGCAGTGTGAAAATTGACAGCAAAAGTGATGAAGTTTTTGAGCTCTGTACAAGTGCAGATGGCAGCACCAATGCAGTTGTTGATTTATCAGAAGAAGAATTGAGGAAGTGGCCTGAATAGGACTGAAACAAAGACCATTACATGTATCCGACGAAAAGTCAAGCTAGCTTGCAGCCACCTGAGTACCCATCAGGGTCCATCAGGGCTGGTTGACTCTTAACTGCCTCCTCAGGCCTTGGTAATCAGGGATAGAAAATAAATTTTTAAAAGATTCACAAGGATGTTGCCGGTACTGGATGGCTTGAGTCATAAGGAGAGATTGGACAGGCTGGGACTGTTTTGCCTGGAGTGAAGGAGGCTGAGGAGTGACCTTATTGTTTATAAAATCATGAGGGACATAGATAAGTTGGATGGACACAGTCTTTTTCCCAGGGTAGGGAGTCTAAAGCTAGGGAGCACAGGTTTAAGCTGAGAGGGGAAAGATTTAAAATGGACCTAAGGGGCAGGTTTTTCCACAGAGAGTGGTGGGTACATGGAATGAGCTGCCAGTGGAAGTGGTAGAGGCGGGTACAATTACAATGTTTAAAGACATTTTGACAGGTTCATGGATAGGAAAAAGTTATAGAGGGATATAGGCCCAATGCAGGCCAATGGGACTAGCTCAGGAAGGTATCTTGGTCGGCATGGATGAGTTGGGAAAAGGGCCTGTTTCTATGATGTATAAATCTATGACTAGATGCTTGTATGTTAGTGTTGTCCACATGCCACGAACAAATAAATAAAAATAAAGAAAATTTTAAAAACTCTGGGAATGTTCTCATCAGAAATTATATCAAATTGAAGAATGTCAACATTCTCTTCATATTATAGAGATCACTTATGAAGTGCCAACATTCATTGACATCTATACCAATTTGTTTTCCTGGCATTGGAAAGCTGAGATATGTTAAGTACAAGTAGCATATTTACATAATACAGCTAACTGCAAAAAAAATTATGTTGTGCCCTGGTGAGATCACACCTGGACTAATAGACAGAATGCAATGAAGCTCTACTAGATAGATTCCTGGGATGATAATGGCGGGTGTGGTACAATGAGGAGAGATTAAGCAGATTGGTCCTATATTCTCTTGAATTTAGAAGAATGTTAGGTAATTTTATTGAAAGATATAACATTCATATGGGCCTTGATTATGAGTTTCCTGGAGGTGATGTTCAGAATAAGGGGCCATTGTCCCAAAATAAAGCATCAGCCATTCAGGACTGAGATGAGAAGAATATCTTGACCCAAAAGGTAATAAATTTTTGGAATTCTTATGTCCAAGAAGACTGTGGAAGTTCAGTCATTGAGTTTATTCAAAATGAACTTGGTTAGATTTTTAGATACATGAATCATGGTACATAGATTTAGTGCAGGAAAGTGGTGCTAAGGTAAGAGCTCAGTCATTATTTAACTGAATGATGGAGCAGGCACAAGGGACCTAATAGCCTACACCTGCTTCTATTTATTATGTTCTTATAGCTATATTGGAGGATTCCTTTTCATGTTAGAAACTACTTGAATGCCTGGTTGCTTCAGACATCTTTGAAAGAGTAGGAGCTGAGCTAATTCCATGAATTTCTTTAATGCAACTTATAAACCTAAAATTAGAAAGCAGATTTGCATCTGTGTGGAAATACGTGCAAGCATTCAAACATGAGCATCATGTAATGCCAACCACTGATGAACTTATTGTGAAAACTAATGCTTCTAAGCCTTCTTCAAATCTAGGCCTTAATACTAGATAGGATTCGATCAATCTTACGTAAGAATCTCAATATCCAATAACTCACTCTGCACACATAGGATTGCTTCCAATACAAGAGGCTCAACTGGATTGAGCTCAGCAGCTGAATTGTTTTAGAACCCCACAGTCAGTTCACTAAGAAGCTGAAGGCATACTGAATATTGTCAATAAAGTACTCCTATATGGCTGTATAGAAAATTAGCTTCAAATGCAACTTAAAGGCATGTTTGTATTGATCTTGAGATTGCAACCTCACACTGAACAGAAGGAATGTTTGCTCAATGAGCATAGCTTCACATTCTCTGATCATGTCTCAATGATGATGATATCACACTGTCACACAAGATCGCGGAGAACCCAAATGCGGAACCCCGGTATAAGCCTGGAGTCGGGATGCTTCCTTGGAACTGAACGCAGGCAGAGACCAGAAGGAATCTTGCCTTGGGGCTCTGAGACAGAGTCCCTACACGGAAACAGGATTTTCAAGGAGACACAGCGAAACCAGGACTGCTCTAGAGTTGAAAGCTCCAAGCAGTTGGGAGACAAAGGATACCCTGAGGTGGGCCAATACTCTAACAACTAGTGCTAGTGAAACCAGGGTTCTTATGCTAGTCTCCTGATGGGACTCAGGTGTGTGTCATAATGCAATTAGTAGTGCATGGAATCCATGTGCTGCACAACAAGGCACCATCAATGGGGCCGAATCGAGGGCCAGCACTCGGAACTATGACAGTATTCCCTGCCCCCCTCCCCCCCCCCCCCCCCCCCCCCCCCCAATGGGAGCCTCCAGGCGACCCACCGGGCTTGTCCAGGTGGTTCCGACGGAATTCATGAATGAGGGAGGGGTCCAAAATGAAGGAACGAGGAACCCAGGAACGTTCCTCCGGACTGTATCCCTCCCAGTCGACCAAGTATTGCAGACCCCTACCCCGGCGATGCACATCTAGTAAACACCGGAAGGTGCACGCTGGGTAGTCGTCAACGATCTGGGACGGGGGGGGGGGGCTTGGCCGGAGGACACAATGAGCTGCTAGCCACTGGCTTCACCTGGGACACGTGGGAAGTATCCTCAGAGCCGTAGGCAATTTGAGCCAGACCGTCGTGGGATTGACAATCCGCTCAATCTCAAAAGGTCCCAAGAAGCGAGGGGCGAGTTTCTTGGGCTCGTCTTTGAGGGGAATGTCCTTAGCCAAGAGCCAAACCTTCTGCCCAGGCTGGTACATCAGTGCAGGAACTCACCGATGGTCAGCAATTCTCTGGTCGCAGTCGGCGGTACGGAGCAGGGCCGCGTGTCCCCCCCAGACCTTGTGGCAATGGCGGAGATGGTCCTGAACTGAGGGCATAGCGATGTCCCCTTCATGGATGGAGAACAGAGGAGGTTGGTAACCGAGTGAGCATTCGAAGGGGGATCTTCCGGTGGCAGTACAGACCAGAGAGTTGTGGGCGTACTCAACCCAAGCAAGGTGGGTGCTCCATGTTGACGGGTCATTTGCCGTTATGCAGCATAGTGCTGTTTCCAAACCTTGATTTGCCTGTTCCATTTCACCGTTCGTCTGTGGATGAAACCTGGATGATAGGCTTACGGACATTCCGAGGGCCTGACAAAAGGACCTCCATACTGCAGAAACAAATTGGGGACCCTGGTCGGAGACAATGTCTGCAGAGATTCCATGGAGGCGGAAGACGTGTTGGACGACCAGGTCGGCTGTCTCCCGAGCAGTAGGGAGTTTGGGAATGGCCACAAAATGCACTGCTTTGGAAAATCGGTCCACTATGGTGAGGACAGCAGTGTTCCTGTGAGAAGGGGGCAGTCCCGTGACAAAATCCAGGGTGATAGTGGGACCACGAACAGCTAGGTACAGGTAAGGGATGAAGCAGTCCAGCAGGTGGTCGGTGGGAGGATTTTCCATGGGCACAGACAGAAACGAAGGAATGGGTATCGGCATCCATGGAGGGCCACCAGAAGTGTTTCTTCAAGAGGAAAAGAGTCCTATCAATCCCCAGATGGCAAGTGGAACGAGAAGAGCGTCCCCACTGCAGAACCTGAGACTGCACAGACTCTGGTACAAAAACGTGGTTGGGTGGTCCATTACCTGGGTCAGGTTGGGTCTGTTGGGCTTTCTTGACTACGGCCTCAATCTCCCAGGTGAGGGTCGCCACCACACAGGACCGGGGAAGAATGGTCTCGGGGTTAGGATGGTCCTCCTCGGTAGTATATTGCCGGGAGAGAGCATTGGGCTTCTCGTTCTTGGACCCAGGATGATAGGTTAACGTAAACCTGAACCTGCCAAAGAATAATGCCCACTGGGCTTGGTGGGGATTTAGGCTTTTAGTGGTTTGGACATATTCCAGGTTCTTGTGGTCTATCCAAACGATAAACGGATACTCCGCTCCTTCTAGCCAGTGCCTCCACTCCTCTAACACAAGCTTAACTGCCAGTAACTTCCGGTTCCCCACATCATAATTACATTCGGCGGGGAACAACCGGCGAGAAAAAAAAAGCACGGGTGCAGTTTCTGATCTGAACCTGAGCGTTGTGAGAGGACTGCTCCCACCCCGGAGTCGGAGGCGTCGACCTCCACAATGAATTGGCTGGAGGGATCTGGTTGGACCAGGATGGGGGAGGACGTGAAGCATTTCTTCAGGTCCGAGAACACTGAATCAGCTTCGGGGTTCCAATGAAAAGGGATTGCAGGTGAAGTGAGTTGAGTAAGGGGCGCCGCCATCCGACTATAATCCCTAATGAAACAGCGATAGAAATTCGCAAACCCCAGAAACCATTGGAGTCGTTTGCGTGTCGTGGGTCGAGGCCACTCCGTCACCGCCCGGATCTTCTCGGGATCCGCCCTTACTCGTCCGCTCTCAATGATGTATCCCAAGAAGCTGATGGAGGGGCCATGGAATTCACATTTCTCAGCCTTGACAAAGAGCTTGTTTTCCCAAAGCCTCTGGAGGACCTGACGGACATGCTGGGTGTGCTCCTGCAGAAGATCAGGATGTCATCCAGATAGACAAACACAAAGCGATTAATGAAGTCTCATAGGACATCATTGATCAGAGCTTGGAAAACAGTGGGAGCAACGGTCAGGCTGAATGGCATTACTAGGTATTCGAAGTGGCTGAGAAGGGTGTTAAATGCTGTTTTCCACTCGTCTCCCTCCCTTATCCTGACTAGGTGGTAAGCGCTTCGTAGATCCAGTTTAGAGAATACGGTGGCCCCGTAAAGTAGTTCAAAAGCCGAATTGATTAGAGGCAGTGGGTATTTGTTTTTGACAGTTATGTTATTTAGGCCCCGGTAGTCAATGCACGGACGCAGTGAACCGTCCTTCTTCCCCACAAAGAAGAACCCTGCGCCTACCAGGGAGGATGAGGGGCAAATAATGCCTACCGAGAGAGATTCATTGATATACTCCTCCATTGCTTCCCTCTTTGGTCGGGACAAGTTACATAGCCAACTGGTAGGTAGCGGATCTCCACGGAGAATGTTGATTGCGCAATCGTATGGCCGGTGTGGGGGCAGGAAAAGAGACTGTTGTTTACTAAATACTTGCCCCAGGTTGTGATACTCCACTGGGACCCTGGACGTCTGGGGTTTCAGCGGCCGACGAACTAGTGGTAGCCTGTACTGGAGAAAGAGCCAACTGGAGACAAGTGGAGTGGCAGAACAGACTCCAAATGACTATCCTGCCCATGGCCCAATCGAGGTGGGCATTGTGGTGGCTCAACCAGGGGTACCCAAGAACCATCAGAGTCTGTGGGGAGGCTATCAAGTGAAATTGGACCTGTTCCTGATGGTTTCCAGAGATCGGCAATGACAATGGAGGTGTATGGTGCATGACTCGGGTCAACAGTCTGCCATCTAGTGCCTGAACTTCTAGAGGGGTACTCAGTGGCTCCCAAGGGATCCTGGCCCGGGAAGCTATGTCTTTGTCCAACAGATTTCCCTCAGCGCCGGAGTCCACCAAGGCAGAAAGGGACAGGGACTGTTGGAGGTGTCTTATGGTAGCTGGGATCAGCATCTGGTTCTGGGGGACAGAAGGGAAAGTTGCCTGGCTCACTAGGACCCCCCTTTCTACCGGTGAGCCCTCTCCCTTTGGCTGAAGTGAACACGTGGCAAGAAAATGGCCAGGCTGGCCGCAATAGAGGCAATTCCCAGCTCTTGATCTCCAACGTCGTTCGGAGAAAGGCGGTTCTGTCCCAGTTGCATTGGTTGCTCCCCTGGGGTGGTACAATCGGCCGGTTCGGGAGCGCCTCTAGGAGCTGAAGGAGCAGAGAGGCTCGGGCTAGGAGAGGCTGGGAAAGTGACCCGTGGGGTAAACGGAGGTGTTGGACGAACCATCCTCTCTCTCTGCCGTTTCCGAAGTCGGTTGTCCAGCCTGGTGGCTAGGGAGATCAACGCATCCAGGCTGGTTGCCTCATCCCTTGCCGCCAACTCGTCCTTTATCCTGTTGCCGAAGCCTTGCCAAAAAAACTCCCTGGAGAGCCTCATCATTCCACCCCGAGTCGGCCGCTAACATCCGGAACTCCATGGAGTACTTAGCGACACTGGAACGTGAGTAGTCACTTGGCTGCCCCTTTACCCCTGACAGGATGGTTGAAGACCCTCCTCATTTCTGCGACGAAGGTGTGAAATGAAGAGGTCTCTGGCTGATTGTCCTAGATGGCGGTGGCCCATTCTAGTGCACTTCCTTGGAACAGCCCCACGATAAATGCTATCTTGGATCTATCGGTGGTGTACACAGAGGGATCCTGCTCAAACGCTAATGAGCATTGTAGCAGGAAGGACCGGCACTTTCCCAGATCCCCAGTGAAGGGTTCTGGGTCAGGTACGTGCAGTTCCTTGGGCGGTCAGGTCGTCGAACCACAGGGTGATGCTCCTATGGATTGTCCGGGCTGGTCAGATGGAGTTCTCGGAGTGGAGGAGGTAAGAAGAGCGGAGACTCAGCTGATCTGTTCACTGACCTGCCCAACATTCACTGCTAGGGTACAGCAGACTGCCCTAACCTCCCAGAACTGCTGGTCATGCCAGCCCAGAAGTGAGCCCTGGCTAGTGAGGGCTTCATGCAGGGGATTCATGTCCGCTGGGTTCATAGTGGCCAGAGTATTCTATCACAATGTCACATGAGATCGCACAGAACCCAAATGCGGAACCCCAGTACGAGACTGGAGTTGGGATGCTTCCTTGGAACTGAATGCAGGCAGCAACCAGAAGGAATCTTGCCTCAGGGCTCTGAGACTGAGTCCCGACACAGAAACAAGATTTTCAAGGAGACACAGCGAAACCAGGACTGCTCTAGAGTTGAAAGCTCCAAGCAGTCAGGAGACAAAGGATACCCTGAGGTGGACCAATACTCTGACAACTAGTGCTAGTGAAACCAGGGTTCTTATGCTGGTCTCCTGATTGGGCTCAGGTGTGTGTCATTAATGCGATTAGTAGTGCATGGAATCCATGTGCTGCACAACAAGGCACCATCAATGGGGCCGAATCGAGGGCCAGCACTCAGAACTATCACAGATGATCTTTGTTCAAATATGAAGAAAGTTCAAGCTATTACCAACATGTTTGCATGTGTGGTGTGGCTGATCCGACCAGTGTGGAGGAAGCTTGCTTTCCTTATATAGTATTGTTGTCACCATCCCTGTGGCATGTAACCAAAGAATAATCAAAATGGGAATAGACAAACTCAGAAATCTGCAGTTTACTTGATTAAACAGCTGTTGAATGCTACCCAAGCAAGTATTCACTATGACCCAGAGAAAGCTTCTCAGCCCATTGTATACATAAACCCAGTTCAACTTTGTGCTATTCTTGCAAAGACCAGTCAAATGTCAGTTGTCATAATGCCAAGTAGATCCCAAATTCCCACGGAACAGTGTTAGAGGTAGAACAGGTAGCACTCTTGCTTAGGGCATTTTATATCTCTATCTGTTTCTGTATAATAACAGCTTTGAAATTGTGATTGACAATAAGTCATTAGTTAGTCTGTGTAACAATCCAAGCACCAAGCCACCTGCTCACATTGATTGCCAGAGAAACCTCACCAGATAGATGATAAACATCTATACAAGCCAGACAAAGCCATGAAAAATAGCATCAGAGCAAATGCTGAGAAGCATATGGAATTCAGATCTATGCCATTGCAACCTGGGAAAACATCCCCATTCCCTTTGTGGAATGCAGCAAACATGTAGACAAGCAAGCAACTTCATAAAACTAGCAGACACAAGGAGTTGCAGATGCTGAAACCTGGAGCAAAAAACAAACTGCTGGAGGAACTCAGGGGGTCAAGCAACATCTATGCAGGCAAAGGAATAACAGATGTTTCAGGTTGAGACCCTGCATCAAGACTAAGAGTGTATAGGGGAGATAGCCAGTATAGAGAGGGAGGAGTGATTCAGAGGCTGGCAGGGATTAGGTGGAACCAGGTGAGGAGGGAGATGATGGGTAGATGGAGCCAGGTGGGGAGGGGAATGATTGGAATCAGGAGATAGTTGCTGTGATAGGTAGAAACAGATAAAGAAAGAGGAAAATAAAGGGGCAGATGGAGCCAGGTGGGGAGAGGGGAGGGTGGAGGTAGAGACATACTGCAAGGTGATAAGTGGAAAGGAAATTGATAAGTGGAACCAGATAAGGGAGGGATAATGGGCAGAAGGAACCAGCTGGGAGAGGGGAATGAAACTGGGTGATGGGGTTGGGGTAACCATAAGACTTGCAGCCACTTAAAGCAACTGCCATAAAACGATCAATGACATGAACACAAGACCATAAGACATAGGAGCGGAGTTAGGTCATTTGGCTCATCGAATCTGCTCTGCCATTCACTCAAGGCTGATTTATTTCTCCCTCTCAACCACATTCTCCTGCCTTCTCCCCGTAACCTTTGACACCCTTACTAATCAAGAACCTATCAACCTCCACTTTAAATATACCCAATGACTTGGCCACCACAGCCGTCTGTGGCAATGAATTCCACAGATTCACCACCGTCTGACTAAAGAAATTCCTTCTCACCTCTGTTCTAAAGGGATGTCATTCTGTTCTGAGGCTGTGCCATCTAGTCCAAGATTCTCCCACTACTGGAAACATCCTCTCCACATCCACTCTATCCAGGCCTTTCACTATTCGATAGGTTTCAATGAGATTCCCCCTCAGCCTTCTAAACTCCAGTGAGTACAGGCCCAGAGCCATCACTCTTTATATGTTAACCCTTTCATTTCTGGGCCAATGCAGGCACATCCTTCCTTAGATATGGGGCCCAAAACTGCTCACAATTCTTCAAATGTGGTCTGACCAACACCTTATAAAGCCTCAGCATTACATCATTGCTTTTATATTCTAGTCCTCTCAAAATGAATGCTAACATTGCATTTGCCTTCCTTACTACCAACTCAACCTGGAAGTTAACATTTAGGGAATCCTGCACTAGGACTCCCAAGTCCCTCTGCACCTCCTATTTCTGAATTTGCTCCCCATTTAGAAAATAGTCTATGCCTTTATTCCTTCTGCCAAAGTGCATGACCATACATTCCCCTATGCTGTATTCCATCTGCCACTTCTTCGCCCACTCTCCCAACCTGTCCAAGTCCTTCTGCAGACTCCCTTCTTCCTCAACACAACCAACCCCTCCACCTATCTTTGTATCAATCGCAAACTTGGCCACAAAGCCATCAATTCTGTCATCCAGGTCATTAACACATAATGTGAAAAGTAGTGGACCCAACACCAAACCCTGTGGAACACACTAGTCACCGGCAGCCAACCAGAAAAGGCCCCCTTTATTCCCACTCTGCCAGTCAGCCAATCTTCTATCCATGTTAGTATTACCCTTCCTGTAATACTATGGGCTCCTATCTTGTTTAGCAGCCTCATGTGCAGCACTTTGTCAAAAGCCTTCTGAAAATCCAAGTAAACAACATTCACGGACTTTCCTTTGTCGATCCTGTCTGTTACTTCCTCAAAGAATTGCAATAGATTTGTCAGGCAAATTTCCCCTGAAGGAAACCATGCCAACTTCGGCCTATATTATCAAGTACCCCGAAACCTCATTCTTAATAATGGACTTTAACATCTTAGCAACCACTGAAGTCAGGCTAACTGGCCTATAATTTCCTGTCCTTTGCCTCCCTGCCTTCTTAAAGAGTGGAGTGACATTTGCACATAGTTAATGATCACAGCACCATTTGGTTTGCAAAGAATCACAGGGAATGGACCATTCTTCAAAGTGCACAAAACTCCATCCCCCTTTTGCTGTATATAAAATGGACAATCTTGAGGTCAAAGGAGAAACTGACCAACTCCAGTTGACATGCTCAAATCCTGAAATCACTTAGCATTAACCATTGTGAGCAGAATGCTCCCTCATGTGAAAGATGTCACAACAAAGTGATATAAGGACAATATAAAGATTAAGAATTTCAGGATTCTTATAACAAACATAGGGAGGGTTGTAGCATTGTTATGCTCTTGTTATGTAATGGCATTCGCATTTCCCCTACAGGACACTGCTCTGCCCAGGACTGCAAGAAACTGCAGAGAGTTGTGGACACAGCTCAGCACATCACGGAAACCACCCTCCCCTCAACGCACTCTGTCTATACTTCTTGCTGCCTCAGTAAAGCAGCCAGCATAATCAAAGACCTCTCTCCCATCAGGCAGAAGATACAAAAACCTGAAAGCACGTACCGCCAGGCTCAAGGATAGCTTCTATCCCACTGTTATAAGACTATTGAATAGTTTCCTGGTATGATAAGATGGACTCTTGACCCCACAATCTACCTCATTATGACCTTGCACCTTATTGTCGACCTGCACTGCACTTTCTCTGTAGCTGTGACACTTTATTCTGCATTCAGTATTGTTTTACCTTGTGCTACCTCAATGCACTGTGTAATGAATTGATCTGTATGAACGGTATGCAAGACAAGTTTTTCACTGTACCTCGGTACAAGTGACAATAATAAACCAATTCCAATTCCATGCCCTATTTCTTCCTTGTCATAAATTGCTGTTTTTAATTATGGACTAATGATATTGTGAATTCACTACTGGAGGATTTTGCAGTCAATGGCAAAGTAACTTAGTAGAATATTCCCCTCGTAGATCTAGCAATTTATCTGATAGAAGCTTTTCCTTCACCAATGTTGGTTGCTGTTGTTCACCAGTTCCATGGGATCTTTAGCATCTAGCAGCATGAAGTCATCAAACCGATTGAGGAACCAATCATTTTAACAAAATCTCTAAGTCGCCAAACTAGGAAGGGTAATAAATGTCAACAATAAACTAACCTAAACATTTTTGAAGAATGCTAAATAAGGACTGAAATACATTTCAATTCAAACCTGAAATATGATAAACAACTAAATTTCCTTCAAATTTTAAAATATTAATGTGAGGGAATTACAATGTAAATGAAATTATTCTTTTTTAGCCTTTAAGTATGCAAAACAGTCATCATAGCTTAGTATGCTATTAAAATTCACATGGAGCTCACACATCAAAGCGAAAGACTTTCAGGACATTTTACAGTGAGACTAGTTCATAAACAGTTAGGTCCACATCAATTCAGCTAGTTTCTTTTGATGCTGTTGAAGAAATCTGGAAACAATCCATTCTGTAAAGGAGGGCTGAATAATTGACAATAACCTCAGAAGTTCTGAGTTAACCTATACATTCAGAATTCCTAAAGTTGCAGCCAATTTCAATGAGTAATGATGGTATACATCTATTGCATTACCATAATTAGCACTGCAAAATCGAGTCTATTATATTTCTGGTACTTTCTGTGCAACTCTGACACCTTCAAAACTTTGCCAGGAAGTTGATCCACACCACTTTAAGATTGAGTAATATTTTATTGCTTAATATTTTATTGCACCGTATTAGAAAGAAATTGCATCCATTTTTTAATGTAGAACCAAATAAGTATTTATTTTAGACACAAGAGATTCTGCAGATGCTGGAATCTGGAGCAACACACACAAAATGCTGGAGGAACTCAGCTACGAAGGGAAATAAACAGTTGATGTTCTGGGTCGAAACCCTTCATCAGGAGTTATTTTAATTGTGATTTTAGTTAGTCCTACAGTCTCAACGGCAATCTTTTAATTAATCTGTAGGTTAAATACACCACATGTGTAACAACATTAGCAGTGTTACACTTGATCCAGGACTATCATATGCTCATTAAAAGGTCAAAGTTACTAATAGTTTTGTAGGGAATATTTCCTGTGAAACGTTATGATGACCTCTTCCACTGATGAGTTCCTGTAATGTGAAACAGTCTTTTTAAAACATTAATGTCTTACAGAATGATCAAACATGACAGCTATTCCTGAAAGCATGATGCTATACATACTGGCCATCTGAAGGGAAAACAAAAGATGCTAGAAACACTTTGCAGTGGGGTTACAATATGTAGAAAACAGAAGTTTTAACTTTTCAGGATAATGATCTTTTATGATGGGTTTGACAGAAAGTAATCAATCTGAGGGATTAACTCCGATCCTTTCTCCATAGATGTTGTCTGGCTTGATAAGCATTTCTGTCATTTTTTTGTTAGTATGATGATAGTATGCTCAAAATGCATCAGACACAATTATCACCCATTAGTCAACTGGAGGAACTATTTGGCAGCTTACAAAGTTGCGAAGTACCACGTACCATATTTATTATACCAGTGAATTGCTGTGGTTTATTTAAATTACTTTAAAAGACTTTATTATTACCATAAATAATGAAGTAGCAGGTATATACTGTGCATGGTTTAATTTGCTTATTAAAAAATTTCTGCTGCCAAAGAATTAATCCAGTAGTGAAAATAAAATATTTACCCAAACCCTGGATCTGGTCTTTAAAAGTAGCTGATAAATTGTATGAGCCAGTTTAATTATTTATTTAATTACCCCACGTTAGTAAGCTTGTTGCCACAAGATCTCAGCTCCCTTAGTGTTTTTTTCTCAGGGTTTTACTTCACAGATTTCAGTTTCTGACTGGAGTCTTTTGAGGAGGTTGGGGAGGAAACCAGATCATTGCACTTGTCTTCCCTCCTTCTCTTACTATTGAGATCTTACTTACCATTCTGGAATATTTTCATGGATGGTTATCATTATCTGTATATATAACAACACAATGACAGGCTATTCAGCCAACCTTGATGTTTGTACTTTTGATTGGCTGGGACAGGAATGCCACAACTAAAACACATGAAGATTGTGCATTTAAAACAAAATGCTCAATATGTCCCTATCAATGTACATAAAACTTTGTCGTACATCATCAGGATCAATTGACTTATAAATATTCTCAAGTGAGAATTCTTTCAAAGGATTCTAAATATTCAGTGGTAAGCCTTGGATGAAAAGTAATATAGACTACCCAAAATCAATGCAAGATCATGACAATGTGAAAGATTAGACTTTTTGTCTTCATGCAGAATGTGTCACCAGGCAATTTTAAAACATTCACATAGGGTCCATGGATATTCCATATTTGCCCTTGAGAAGTTGGAGGTGACCTGGTTTCTTAATTCAACTGTCTGCATGAAGCCACGTCAGGTCTCATACATCAGGAGCATGGGGAAACCAGGAGTTTGAACCAATGAGAATGAAGGAGCAATTCAAGTTTTTGTGCGACTTGGAGGAAACTCTGCAGTTAGTGGCTTTCTTAGACTTTTATTCTTAACCTTCTGGATGATGGATGTCATAAGTTTGGGAAGTAATCTAGTAAGCATTAAAATTGGAGTACGTTTTAATAAGACGATATTTCAAAAATGTTGTGAATATGACCGTGAATAAGGATTGAGAGCAAATAGAATGCTTTTTCAGAACAGCGGGATAAACACTATGTAGTAAACCTTTGGGAATTCAAGAATTATTTACTCACTAAAAATTTCAGTCAACGCCAAAATTCTATGGTTGCTGAAAATCTAAAATAAAAACATCAGCAGTCAGAGATACCCACGAAGAGTTGGTGCCTGAAGTGGTTCACCTCCCACTTGCATCCACTTCAAACGGGAACTCTTATTTTTCTCCTCCACGCCAGCTGAAGTTTCCAACTTTTTTTGGAGGGGGACTATTAGTTTTAATTGAAATATAGATTCATACTTATAGCAGATTTTATGGAACAGACGTGTTTTTTAAAAAAAAAGTTCAAACGGACAGCGCTCACCTCACGACGCGACGCCGCTCGGCAGCCGAGCACGACAGCCGCTCGCGCAGGCGCGTGGCTGCCAGGTAGGCAGCGCCTCTCGCGAGAGCTGGCGTCGGGCGAATTGTAGGAAGCGCCGGGCTGGCAATGGATGAGGGAGAGGTGGCGCCGTGTCACCGTGGACCAAGGGTGAGCGACAAGGAAAGGATGGGCCAGGTAGAGGGGCGCCGTGCGGAGGGCGGTCGGGGCCCTGGCGTGTTCTGCTGAAGTGCTGACGGGCAGTTGTTCCGTGTCGCACGGAGAAAGTAACGTTGAGGCCAGTGGGGGAACGGGCAAATCCGTTTGACAACGCATCTCCCTTTCCAGTTGGGATGAAGTAGGCCTGGGATGGTGGAGTATGGCCAGCTTTTCAGGAGTAAACATTGAAGAAATATTTACTGTCTACTGCATGTCTGGGCAGATATTATGCTTCCTGTCATTGGAAGACTGAGGCCTTTCGCTTCATAATAAGACCAGTGGGGCACATTTAATTTTATTCCAGGGAAAACAAGATTGATAATCAGAATAAACTCTGGGGGCCACAAATGTAAAATGTATTTAATCATAGCTGATGTTTCAGTGTGATTATCTTTTAGGAGTAAGGTCATGATTCAAATCGTTTTGTATCTCCACGACAGCTGCGCACCCTACTGAGTATTTCCCTTATTTTTGTTTTGTCCATCCCTATTTGATTTTCAACATCTGCAGTATTTCACTTTACATTTGTACTACTGAATACTAATTTTCTGGTCATGCACATGTAATCACAGTCTAGTTTCTGTTCAGGCTTCTATTAAACAACAATGAGCTAATAATGGTTTCCTTATTTAAAATACAGTGAAGTATAGATAGTGTTTCTGTATTTGACACCATAATTTACAATCCTTATCATTGATTTTAAAAATAACTAGTGTACACACTGGATTTGTTATTAAAACACAGTTTCTGAATACACAAACCAATTTGAAAAAATACAAATTAAAATTGAATTTGTACTGTTCTCTGTCAGCCCTAAATGGGATTTTGCAATTATTTGCTTACCACCTACCGTCAACAGTTATTTGAGCATCAGACCTACTATACCTGTTCCACATCCATTCACAAGTGAAATGACCTCTGAATGTCTCAAAATGAACAGTGTGAAGCTTTCACTTAGCAAACTGGTTTGTGTGGGAGGCAGTAATTATGTTGCTCATTGGCTAATCTGTCTGACAAATAAAGGTTGTGGATGAAAAATACAAGCTTTCAGTGTTTGTCAAGAGCTGAAGGGCTATATGTGATACACAGGTTAACTGGCAATTGGCTGAATTGACTTTAGAACTGCAGCAGCATGTGTGCTTTTTGCATCATTATTTGCAGACTTAGAGTCTTTCTGTAAGTTTCATTTCCCTTGCAAGAACCACTGTTTAATAAAATTATAAGACAGTTGTTACTCCTGGAATTCGTTGACTCATAGAACTCGGTCAAGGTGTCAAGAGTTTCCAGACTGCTGTTCTGCATTCAGGTGTTTGATTTGTCATTCCTCCAGGCCTTTCAGAGCAAGCTGGTACAGAAATATTTGATCACTTTTGACAATTGCTTGAAGTATAGCAAAACTGTTTTGCAGCTCTGTTAATTTGTAAGTTTTTAGAATTTTCACACAATAGTTTAGTTGTTTTTTTGTTGTAGAAGGGCTACTATTTTGAAGAAGCCTTGTCATATTGGAGTGCTGGCCTGTCACAAAGAAGATTTTAGCTTTGGCTTGTGGGAAAGTAAAGGCATTTTAACTCAGTCTAATCATATGTTATAGGTGCCCTGTAACCACATCTATAATAATGTATTCCTGCATTCTGTTGACATGTAGAGCTTGGCAAACCTCTCTCTGTGTATCTCTCTCCTCGAATAGTCATGTTTTATATCTTTTAATCTCCTAGGACATTTCCAGAATTTAAACACTTTGGAATTCTATCACTAATGCAGTCATCATCTCTGCAGGCACTTTCAGAATCCTGATGTACTGGCTATCCGTTCTAGAGGTTTTGTCTGGTTTTAGTCGGCTTAATTTCTTTAGTAATTTCTCTAGTACTTCTCTTTGATATTAATTGTTTAATGGCTTAGCCATTTCTTTATCTCCCAACAATAATTACTCATGCAATGCAGTTTTTGCTTTTGCTGTTCCTTTAATTGTTGAAACTCTTTCGGTAGTTTTTACGTTTTTGGCTCATTTATTGCCATAATCTACCATCTCTCTGTATCAAATTTTTTTTGTTGTTGTACTTCCTAAAACTCCACCAAAACTCTGGCTTACTACTGTTATGGTAATATTATAAGCCTCTTCTAATCTACTACTGTCCTTTAACTCCTCCAAGAGGCATGGATCAATTACCTGGAATATTTATTTCCCTATGGAATGTACAGTCACTAAGAATTCTGAAGTATTTCTTTAACTGCATTGCCATTCATTTAGAAACTGATCTAAAATATATTTTCTTGGATTCTGAGTATTGTGGGGTGACATTTAAATTTATTATGTGTAGGTTTTATGGTCTAAGTGAAGGATGATTGTCAAGAGTTTTCGCAATCCGTATGGATATCCTTCCAGGATAAAACCTGCTTAATGTATGGTAAGTGATTTGATTTAATTTTTTTATTTCCTTTTGAGATATTCTAATTTAGTAATATTTCTTTATAACTGTGTATTCACTGTGTAAATGCTTTAATTGAAACTTTCTGCAGTTTAATTTTGTAGCTTCAGCTTTGTGGATCAAATGTAGTAAACAGTGTTGCAGATAATAGACTTCAGGAGGGTATTGCTGATGGATAGATATCCTGGGAATGGTAGCGTAGCAGTTAAATGATCTGGAGACATTAGTTCAAGTACAGCTGTGACATATTTGGAATTAGGACTAACATTTGTAGTCGTGTCCACAAAAATGTTGAAACCTCTTATCAGGTCAGGCCTACAGGTGACATTTGAAATTATTTAGAAAAGTGTGAAATCTCCTGGTGTCAGCTCAAACGTGGGCAAGAACGGTTACCATCTACTGTCTTCCCTCAATTGATGAATCAATAGTTATTTGTGTTTAACCAGTCACTGAAAGTAACAGGGATAAGAATGTACTCTTGGGGACTTAGCAACATCACTGGCTAGGCTGGCTGAGTTTTGAATTCTGTAGCTGTCAAATTGAATCTGCAACAGGGGATTGACCCAGCACAAGGGTTAAATCTAGTTGACCTCTATCTTGAAAATCTACCTGTTGCAGATGCACCTGCCATGACAGTTTTGGTAGGAGTGAGCACTGCACAGTGACTCTAGGGACAAAGACCCATTATTACATGTGTTGTGTTGCAGTTTCATTTTTCTAAGTGGGATAGATGAAGAATGAATTAGACATTTCAAAATGGGATATTCTTGAGGTGCTGTGGACTATCAACAGTGGTGTAATAATATTTCACTACATTCCTATGGCCAGGCATTTCACTTGCTCTGCCACTGCCATCAAGCCAGGGATCAACCATAAAATTCCTCATTTTTATTGAAGGCAGAGTCCAGCATGTCTGTCAAAGTGAAGGCACTGCAGTTATCTTCAGCTGGAAGATGCTCCAGGCATCACAGAAGCCAGTCATCAGCAAATAGAATGTACTTATTGATATCAAGAAACTGCTGAGAGTACTGAATAAAGCAAAGGCTATAGGACCATACAACCTGCCAGCTGTTCTGCTGAAGACCATGGTGCTGAACTAGCTGTATCTTTAGCTGAGGTCTTTCAGTACAGCTACCATATTGGCATTTATGTGACAACTGTCCAAGAATGTCCTGTCCACATATGCAGAACTACAAAGTGGCAAACTGGTGAAATATAATGCGGGACTACATACATTTTGAACAGCAAACATAGCTGTGTTTGCCATAGTTAAGTGATCCCACAACCAACAGATGAGATTAAAGATATGCAGTCCTGTCACATTTAACTGTGAATGGTGATGGATAGTTAAATAACTGCGGAAGGACTAAGACCATCCCTTCCCTCTGCAAATATGGAGGTTGGTCCATGTGTGCCAAAGGGCTCAGGTATTTATAGCCATTTTTAATGAAAAATTCCAAATGGTTGACCTTTGTCTTTTCCTGAGCTTATTGCCATTCTGGAAGTCTGACTTCAGACAATTAAATTCACTCCATATGATATCCAAAAATACACCAGACATAGCAAAGAATTTAGGACCAGAAACTTAAGTGAACCAGGTGGCTGTGCATCATGCAATCAGCGACTTTTCTCCTAAAATCTTTGTCTGCCACACTCCCCTGCCTTCCCATAGAACCATAGAACAATATGGCACAATACAGGCCCTTCGGCCCACCATGTTGTGCCGCCCTTCAAACCACACCTATGACTATCTAACCCCTTCCTCCCACATATCCCTCTAACTTAAATTCCTCCATATGCTTATCTAACAATCTCTTGAACTTGTCCAATGTATCAGCCTCCACCAGCACCCCAGGCAGCGCATTCCATGCACCGACCACTCTCTGGGTGAAAAACCTCCCTCTGACATCACCCTTGAACTTCCCACCCAATACCTTAAAGCCATGTCCTCTTATTTTGAGCATTGGTGCCCTGGAAAAGAGGTGCTGGCTGTCCACTCTATCTATTCCTCTCAATATCTTGTATACCTCTATCATGTCTCCCCTCATCCTCCTCCTCTCCAATGAGAACAGCCCTAGCTCCTTTAATCTCTCCCCATAATCCATACTCTCCAATCCAGGCAGCATCTTGGTAAATCTCCTCTGCTCCCTTTTCAATGCCTCCACATCCTTTCTATAATGAGGTTTCTTTTACAAACCTTTATAGATCAAGGAGGGATGGGGTCAGAGGCAACTTTAAGCATTTAACAACAGGACTGCACCTGCAAATGAATCATGACCGTGTGTACTCCATCCTGTGAGAGAGCCAAACAATGCATGCCAAAATAAAACATGCGTTTACATGTTTCTCAGCACAGTCAATACAGAAAATACCTCACACCAAGACTGAATCTCATACAATGTAGTTAAGTGCTGAAACAAAAAATTGTTCAATACGTGTTACTGGATGCACAAAGCCAAATCGGAACTTCAGACATCCAGCCCTTGCTTTAAAGATAAAAATATCTGAGGATTTAAGTATCTTCATACTTGCCAAATAATATTTTTATTCCAGTGGCAGTGAGAAAAATCCAGATGTAATGCTACTATAACAAAGGGAGTTACTGTTGCCTTAGTCATAGAGTCATACAGCACAGAAACAGGCCCTTTGGCGCAACTGGTCCATGCCAGCCAAGATTCCCAGCTAAGTTAGTCCCATTTGCATGTGTTTGGCCCATATCCCTCTCAACCTTTCCTATCCATGTACCTGTCCAAGTGCCTTTTAAGGGGCAATTAGGTATGGATAATAAATGCTGGCATTGTCAATGCCCAGCAACATCCACATTCCATAAACTAATGAATTGTGGAAAGTAGTTGTAGCTTGGAACTTGCTACTGCAGGGAGTGGCTGAGGCAAATTACACTGATACCTTTGAGAGGATGCTAACTAGGTCCCTGAGGATGAAGTGAAGAGAAAGATATACCAAAGGGATCAGGTGATGTAGGTTGAGCAGATGCCCGTGTGGAGTATAAAACTGGCACAGAGCAGTTTTTATACAGCTTGGTGTAGTGATATAACTAGTAAGTTTTAAGTAAAGGCTTTACTTCCAAGCTCATGACCACTCAGGGACACTATATTTAGTTATTTTCAAAGTCATGTGTATGACCAGTGTTGAAAATTGTCAGAGCTCTTTCCAGTTCATCTAAAAGTATGGTGTCCAGTGATGAGACTAACTCCCTTTGTTATCATAGTAGCATTACATCTGGACTTTTCTCACTGCCATTGGAATAAAAATATTATTTCCCAAGGCTTTTCTACCGTCAACAGGGTAAGATTCAGGAATCTGATGGAATACTTTTCACTTGTCTCAATGAGTGTAGATTCAAAAACAATCTAGGTGTGACAAGGTTTAGGACAAAACGGCCTGCTGGATGTACATTCTCACCATCATTGGGTGCTGAAACAGTGACCATCCCTTTGCCTCTATAGAATCTGCTTGACCTGCTGTGTTCCTCCAGCAGCTTGTTTTTTTTGCTCTGGATTCTCGCATCTGCGGTCTCTTGCGTCTCCATTTTACTAGCCCACTGTGAATTATCTTGAAGGTATGCCCACTTTGAAGAATTTCTCCTCCTCTTTGGGAGTTCTGTGAGTCCTACTCTCACTGTCTTACTCTGTTGTTTTGACAACATTCTTGCCAAGACTTGATACAATAGCCATGTGTCCTTCCACCTAATCCCTCCTTCTCACTTCTATATGCTGGCCATCTTCCCTCTGCATTCTGCCCTGATGCAGGCTCTTGACCCGAAATGTTGCCCATCCCCTGGCCTCCATAGATGCTGCTTGACCCACTGAGTTCCTCCAGCAGTTTGATCTTTTGCAAGAGATAATGTTTTACATTGACCTTTAATCACGACCATTGATCAGTCAATGTGAGCCAGACTGGTTCCTTCAGTGTTGTTTTTGTTTGGTTTCAAATACTAAGAATGTAGAATAGAGGTAGGTAATGGGAATGGTAGGACTTCTCATGTGGTTTGTATCCAGGTGAAATTTAAGTTTCTTTGTTTTATTGTTTATATACGCTTATCAGCTGAGGTTTTCCTCTTTGAAAAGGTGATATATTGGTGAACTGACCACTTTGTGACGTGGCAGACAATGTTAATAAAATCCTGAGTGAAATGGCACTAATGTATTAGGATACCATAAACTGTAAGAAAAAAGCAACCAAATTATCATTGCTGCAAACTGATTCCATAGCTATAATTTTAAAATGATTACCATTTTCAAGCAACATATTACATTATCTTTTAGGGCAGCCTTCCATGTAATTACAGTTTTCTAATGAAAGTCTATTCTCTCTGTTGATATTTTCTAATTTTGAATTTAGAAAGGTTGAAATTAAATAGAACCTCGAAGGAAACATGGGATGACATGAGGGCAATGGTGAGGAATGGTCTTGGCCCAAAGATTAGATAGAAATAATGTGGATGGAGATAAGAGATGACAAAGAACAAAACACTGGTTGGAGATGTTTACAGGATCCCTAACACATTTGGAGCAAGAATTAATCAAGGAATAATATGATAAAGGTAATACAGTATTTAGAAGGAACTTTAATCTTCTTGTGGCACGAGGATATAAAACGGCAAAATTCATGTTGAAGGTGAAGTCATAAAATGCAGTGAACTGTTTCCTGAAACAATAGCTTGTGGATCTACCCAGGCAATAGGCTATCTTGGTTCTTGTGTCATATGATTGGATTAATTAATAATCTCTTCATAAGTGATGACCAAGAGAAAGATCATCACAATGTAATATAATTTTTTAATTCTTCATAGAGAGACAGATTAGTTGATAACTAGAGTCATGAACTTAAAGCAAAAAGCAAATTTTGTAATTGCCGAAGGTTGATAACATTTTAAGAAAAGATGTGTTAGTAGATAAACAATGGCAACAATTTAAACAAGTTTCAAATTTCTCAGCGGATATAATCTTATTTAGAAATACTGCTAATGACAGTAATTTCAGTTGTGGATATATGTCTCTTTATTGTAAATAAGGTAGTAGAAAAGAAAGGGTAACAAAGATGGTAGTAAAATAAAATAATTAATATCACAAAAGAGGAAGTACTGGTGAAATTAAGGGAACTGGAACCAGACAAAACCATGACTCTGATGGCCAGCATGTCATGCGGCGGTTCTAAAAAAGGTGAAATAGAAACAGAAAATACTAGCAACACTTGGTAGGTTCAGATTTCGGTTTTTTGGCATCTGCAATTTTTTTGATCTTCTAATCGATGTTACTGTCTTAGTGATGCTCTTACAGTACTCAAGGTTCGGGAATAGGAGAAGCAGACTGGAAAGTAGTAAACATAATACTGTTGTTTATGAAAGGAGGGAGAGAAGTGTAAGGTACACGGAAGGATTTTTTTTGAGTGAGATGAACAAGGTATGGACTTGAGACAGTAATTCAAATTGAAGTTTATAAAGTTCTTCAAAGATGTACAAAGAACATACTTAACTGAAGTGGTATGTCTACAGTTGAGCTCAATAGCAGTATCTCTGCCTCTAAACTTCTTCAGGGTACATCTTCAGTTCTTGCTATGTTCAGTTGACTAACTTCTCAAAGTATACCAGTGATGTTCAGAATCTTCCTGATTTGTTCTTCTCTGGGCTTGGTGTCTTTCCATGGTCAGCTGTGAATTGTAGCCAAAATAATTGGTTTGCAGTTATTTCATTTGCTTCTCTATGGCTTCCCAAAAGGCTCAATATGCAGACCCTTCCTGAATAATTGTCTCAAGGTGTACACTTCCCTAGTTCAATCAAGTTTTCTGCAAATCTCTGGTTTCCCTACTGCTTTTTCTGACCTTGCACTCTTTAACCCAATCACATTAGCCTTTGTAGCTGTACTTTCCTATGTACCTTGAGGGAACAATGTTTTGTTCAATTCATTAGTTGCATGTACCTATTATTGAAAAATGACTAACAAAATTGATTTGCATAATTAAGTATCAGGAAGTTGTGATGGATCATCAAAACAGGAGTTCTTGTTGAACGTGAATATGTTGCTCAAGTCTTTAACACTTGCATGCTGAGCCCTGCTATTGCTGAGCATTGGGATGTTCTTGAAGCCACCATCTCTTCCTGTTTAGCTGTTGAACTGTTCATTGCCATTCACAAGTAGATGTGATAGGACTACAGAGTTCTTATCTGATCCTTTCATTGTGTAATGACTTAGCTCTGTCTATTGCATGTTGTTTTTGCTGTTAGCATTCACATAGTCTGTGGCGCAGCCTCACTGATCTAGTACCTCATCATTTTTAGTTATACCTGTTGCTGCTTCTTGCATGCCATTCCGCACTCCTCTTTAAATCAGGTTGGTTACTTGGCTTGATATTGATGATAGAGTGAGGGATATGATGAATTTGCAGGTTATGGTGATGTACATTTCTGCTGCTGCAGATGGTCCACAATGCCAGTTTCACTGATGCCAGTTTTGAGCTGTTAGAACAGTCGTGAGTCTGTTCCATTTAGTATGATTTGCAATAGTACATAACACGATGGAGCTCTCAGTGTGCAGATTGGACTTTGTTTCCACAGCACTGTGTGGTTCTCCAAAGAATCTACCTCTGGTAGATTAGTGGGCATGAGGCCAGGTAGGTTTATTACTTGCTACAAACCCAGCCTGGCAGTTTTTTTTTCCAGAGCTTGACTGACTTGGGCAGTGGTGGTGCCATCAAACCACACGGGTGAAGGACAATGAAGTCCCTTACCCAGAGATTGTTTTGTAGCCTTCCTGCTGTTGATGCTTCTTCCAAATGTTGTTCAACATGTAAGAGTAATTGGGAGGAGGTTCCTTTGCCTGTGTTTGATTTGATGCCTTGAGAATTCGTGTGCCTGGAGTCACTATTGAGGACTCCAAAGGCTACTCTCTTCTGCCTGCATAACAATGTGTTAGCACCTCTCTGTCCTATTCCTAGACCCGCTGGGATTACTATGGAGGAGTCTAGCACCTTGTGTGTGAGGTATGATTCTGTGAGTACTACTATGTTAGGCTTGCTTGATTATTCTGTGGGATAGATCTCCCAATTTAGACACCAGTCCCCAGATGTTTGAGGAGCACTTTGCAGTTTTGACTGGGACTTCACAGTGCATGAATTCTGTGCCCAGGTCATTTAGTTTTATTCTTTATCTGTTTGAATGTAGAAGTAATGGTACAACTGAGTGGCTTGCTAGACCTTTTCAGAGTCAACCACATGGGATGGATCTGAAATTGCATACAAGCCAGAGCAGTTAAGGATGGCAGATATCATTTCCTGGGGGACATCAGTGAATCAGTTGAGTATTTATGGTAATCTGGTAGCTTTTGTGGTCATCATCATGAAGGCTAGTTTTTTTTCCCCCCCAAGTTCCAGATGTTGATGTGAATTTAAATTCCACAGCTGAATTTAAAGGATTAGAGGGGTGATGGTGAAAAATCTTTTCATGTAGGGTGGTAGGGGTCCGGAACCTGGTCCTGGAAAAGGTGATAGAGGCAGAACTCTTACCACGTTTAAAGTGTTTGGATAAATACTTGAAGGGCTGTAACTTGCAGGGCTATAGGTCAAATGCTGGAAGGTAGCATGAATTTTATTTTGTGTTGTCAGCAAAAAATATACTTGGCCCCTCATCTAAGTCACTGACAGAGAATGCAAACAGTTGATGTTTAATGCAGATGTGTGGAGTGATGCATTTTAGTAAGAAGAATATGGAGTGATGATGCAGTATAGAAGGTAAAACTTTAAAGGAGATGCAGGAACACAGCATTCTGGGTTGAGTACAGAACTTTATGAAGGTGATGGGATAGATTCAAAGAAGAGTTTAAAAGGCATATTGGTCCCTATTCTTTATCATTCAGTGACCTACACAGTGCAAAAGCAGCAAATGTTCTGTTGAATGTGCTTTCGAAAATGTTGGTTTGACTGCAGCTGGGGAAACTGGGTCCAATTTTGGCCTCTGCATGTTATGAATGATATGAAGACATTAGAGTGCAGAAACTGCCTACTGAAATGATTCTGAGTTTAAGGGACTCAGTTGCATGGAGAAGTTAGTTTTCTTGTGTTTTTTGAACAGAAAAGGTTGATATGATAATGTTCAAACTAATAGGTGCACAGTGAGTTGTTCCTATTTAACCAGAGGGTTGAGAACCAGACTGTGCAGGTTTAAGGTGCATGGATGACATGAAGAAAAAATAGTTCATAGAAATTATGATGCAAAATTCATTGCATGAAAGGTTAGTGGAGGTAGGTTCAATCATAGGTTTCAAAGAGGAATTAGACCATTTTTCAAAGAAAAAATTGCAAGTATATGAGAATGATGCCAAGGAATGGGCCTAACAAATTCTCTTGCATAAAGCTAACATGGGGTCTTTGCAACAATTAGATGACCGCTGGAATTTATTATGGAATTGTTTGCCTTATCTGTCTACTGTTTTTTTTAACCTCACATTTTTCCAGTTTACCTTAATTGACTCATCCGTTTCACATTGGCTTATGACTTCCCAAAGCTTTTCCATCGCCTGTAACACACGTCAGGAATATGTTGAAAAATTCTTGGCTGCATGAGTATAGTTCCAACAACACTTCAAGTTTGATATCATCCAGAAAAAATAGTGCCCTATTTATTGGCACCCTATTTATCATACTAAAGGTTCATTTTCTCCATCAGTGCTGAAGGTATGGCTGTTAATGATGGAAAAATCAAAATTGGGAACGGTTAGCAAAATTGGAGTGCTGTTATCTTAGGTTGCCAGAAATTTAGAAATTAGGAAGGTCTGAGAAATTAGAAGGGTTTGAAAGGAAAGATGAAATTTATGTAACCAGTACCTAATGCAAGCTAGCAAGCAGTGGTATTGGGTCTAGTTTATTATTGTCACTTATACCGAGGTACAGTGAAAAACTTGTCTTGCAAACCTATCGTACAGGTCAATTCATTACAGAGTCCAGTTACATTGAGTTAAGTACAGAGTGCATTGATGTAGTACAGGTAAAAACAATTACAGTACAGAGTAAAGTGTCCCAGCTACAGAGAAAGTGCAGTGCAATAAGGTGCAAGGTCACAACAAGGTAGATCGTGAGGTCATAGTCCATGGATTGTATAAGGGAACCATTCAATAGTCTTATCACAGTGGGGTAGAAGCTGTCCTTAAGTCTGGATGAATGAGGCTTGATGTGATTGACAACAAGATCTTGTATGATGTCAGTTTATAGGAAGTAGAGCAAGAGGCACGAAGAAATGTTTTGGAATATTCAAGTATGTAGGTAGAAAAGTTGTGGATAAGAGTTTTAGTAGCTGATGAGCTGAGGCAAAAGCAGATTTGGGTGATGTTGGGGAGGTGGAAATAGTGGTTCAAAACTTGTCATGTGGTTAAATATGACCGAGATTGCCAAGGGTATGATTCATTTTTGGAAAGTTATTAATAAGAGTGATGGAGTTGTGGCTAGGAAAGCTGATGGAGAAAGAAACATAGGTGTGTGCTTTAACCATTGCTTAGAGTTCTACACTTAGCTTTTCACATTGTAGTAGATAAAGCAAAACTGCAAGATGTATCCTTCAAGTTTCTTTCTGCTTCCTAATTTGTGAGTAGAGTTGTGTTGTATTCTACTCATATACCCCTTATTCATTCTCAGTACTTGTATCATGCAATTATCAACATCTGCCTTGTACATCCACCTAATTCTATATGGAAAATTCTGGTAGTCAATGATGGTAGTCAAGTATTAAAGAATCTCTAATTCTAAGCATAGCATGTTTGGAGTGTTGTTTTTAAAGAAAAAACCCAGAAGAACTCAGCAAGTCAGGCAGCATTGATGAGGAAAGAGTTCACATTTCAGCTTGATGACTCTTCATCACAACTTGAGAAGTGAGAACGGAAACAAATTTTAAATTGCTGAGAGGTGGAGTCAATAGAGGGACTGTCTTTGAAGAAGTGGAGACCAAAGTTGTCAAAGTAACCATTACTTTAAATATTAGCAGTTGGAGATACAAGAGAAAAGAAATTGAAACTGAAATATGCAAAGGTATCTGTTGAGAGAAAAAGTAGCTGGCTACTTGAATTATTGAATTCAACACTGAGGACAGAGAGAACAGATTGGGACAGAGAATTAGTGACAGTTGACTGGAAGCTCTGTTCAGTCTGCAGATGCAAGATTAGATGAGACAAACTGGGGTTCTTCCTGGACCAAAAAATAGAGATTTGATGGATCTTGACTGGAACTTAACTGGTTGAGATAGGGTAAATAGAAGCTGTTTACATTAGTGGATCATTCATGGGCCAATGGCAAATGATACAGAGCAGGGAAATGAGTAAGTATTTTGCACAATGCAGTTATGGTCTGGAACTATGGTGGAAACAGAGTCAATGGATACTTTCAAAAGGCTTAAGGGAAAATAATTTACAGGGGAATGGAACTGACTAGATTCACTGGACTCAATGGACTGAATGGTCTTCTGTAGCATAACATTTCCATGAGCTATCCTTGGGTTCAAAACTGAACCCTTCTGTCACTGTTTTATCTGCTCATTTTCTTTCTGTGGTAAATCTATATGGTTTACCATTGTCATTGGTCTTCATGTGATTATAAACTTCAATATAGAAATCTATATAGAACATGGAACAGTACAGCACAGGAACAGGTGCTTTGGCCCATGATGTCTGTGCTGACCATGCTGCCAATCCAAATTAATCCCATCTGCCTGTACATGGTCAATATCTCTCCATTCCATGCCTGTCTAAATGCCTTTTAAACATGCCTGCTTCCACCACTTCCCCTGGCAGTACATTCCAGGCACCTACCACCCTCCGTGTAAACAAAAAAAAACTGACTCGTTAATCTCCTTTAAACTTTCTCTGTCTCACCTTAAGGCTATGCCCCCTTGTATTTGACATTTCCTCGCTACTGATAAAGGGTCTATCTACCCTATCTATGCCTCTCATAATGTTATATTTGTCCAAACTCTCCTTGTAGCTAATACTCTCTAATCCAGGCAACATGCTGGTGAATATCTTCCGCACCCTCTCGAAAGCTTCCACGTCCTTTCTGTAAGGTGGTGACCAGAACTGCACAGAATACTCCAAACCACAGTGCCTCCTGCAGGGAATTGAACTGGTGCAGCAGTGCCAGTTGCTTCACCCTAAGCGGGACACTTCTTCTGGTTGCACTCGCTAAACTTCCTTTGCTCTTGAATAGGATCACTTAGACATCTCCCCCTCTGCTCACATGAGCTGTTGGGCACATTGATGATTTAAAGAGCATCGGCAGCCTAACCAAAATTTTGTACAGCAGCGATGTGACTTGCTGACTTTTATACTCAACACCTTGACCAATGGAAGCAAGTATGCTGTATACTGCCATTACCACCCTTTCTACTTGTCTTGCCACTTTCAGGCAGCTATGGACGCACCCCCAGATCCCTTTGTACATTAATGCTTCAGAGTGTCCTGCCATTTACTGTATACTTTTCTGTTAAGTTGCTGCTACATATATTGAACTCACCAGGGCAGATATTTTGCAGATATTTCTAAATTGTGTATATACTCATTATTCCCACTTTGCCTTCCACAGTCTCTCTGGTTTACAAACTGGATCTAACTTTTCTGCTTGTGTAAGCTTTAGGAAGATTCAGGCATTGATTCATGATTAATTCTCCTTCCTCCATTTTTTGTCACGTGGAGAAACAAGTGCACTTACAGAACTATTTCTTTGCTTATGTAAATTCTTGTAAATTCCTCTTGTGCGAACTGGGAGTGGCAATCTTGTTCCATTTTCCTTTGTAAAAGTTTTGATTAAAAAGTGAGTTAATGTTTACCTAGATATGAACTCTCACCACTGACTGCAATTGGCACCATGACTTTGATACAGTGTCCTGGGAGCTCCATTGACTTCATATGAGACATAGGTGTATAGTTAGTAGCCAGCAGTTTGAACCTTTAGTTATGAGTTTGAACCCAGCCAGCAAAGCAGTGGACTGAGAATGAGTACACTGAATATTCATATTTTCCCTTTTTCCTGACTCTCTGATCTACCCCATTTTCCATTGACTGCTCAATATATCTTTTACTCTCAATAGTGCTGTCGTGGTCCATGGTTTGTTTATCTTGGAGCTTTTTTTCTCTATTCCTTTCGGCTATAAATATAGCTGCTTGCATTCTCATTTTTCAAAGTAAAGCTCACTGTACACTACAGCTTCCTACCTTCAGATTTTGAAGGACCTCAAGTTTTAATACCATCAGTGTGAAACCTAAACAAACAGCATGCAGTGTTGGTGTCAAAATGCTGATATCGTATAATGCTTAAGTGGTTGACTTCTGGACATTTCTTACCTTTATCCTTATTACATTGAGGTATTTTAATTGGATTATTTGTTGGTTCTATTAATCTTAATAATAACATTATTTCTCACAATGAAGTGTACATATTTTGAAGAATAAAATTTTCCCTTTTCTCACTCAGCAAGTATGTAGAGGTGCTCACTCAAATCGTCTGTTTTAATCCAGTTCCATAAGCTGTTCGTGGCTCATTTTACTTTGTTCCTTTGTTTCATTCTGACAGCTCCTACCTATCGCTAAAATGGAGCATCATTCAAGAGAAAATAACAGCATTGTACCATCACTTACTGATTTGGAAGGTTTTCTCACAGAACATAATTCTAACGTTGTGTGGCTGTTTGTTGGTGAGTGTTAACATTTGTTTTTAAATGTAATCTATTTTTAATGTACCAGCTTTATTCATTCTATTGGAATGGCAGTTCCAACCGGGCATAAAACTAGAATTACATTTTCTGCTATCCAGTCAAATTTTTCTTGCTGTCATGAGGGTGTGGGGCAGTGAGATTTTGGATTCCCACTTTAACTTTTCCCATCCTCTATAAGTTTACAGTGAGGACATTGTTTTCATTTCTTTATTATGTTAAATACAATTTTGTTTTTGTAGTTAATCTGCATTGATTTGCAATGTTTTGGGAATCTCCAAACCAATTTACAGAGACATAGGCACCTATAAAATTTCTGCCAGTCTGGTTATGGTATTAAATTCACATTCCTCCTTTGGAACAATACTCACCGATCCATACATTTCTGACAAGCACACAGGTCAAAAATATGGACATTGGTGTCCTGAAGTGAAATGTACTATAAAAACAAAAGTGCCTTTCAAACTTGGCACCCATCATGTTTAGTCCTTGCACAAATATATCAACCTATCCTCTTGTATGCAAGCACAGATAATCAGCAAACAGTAACCAGTGACTGGAAGTTTAGAGTGAAGGAGCATGGAAGGCAGTGAGACTAGAGATAGCAGAAAGTTGACAGATTTGGGCTTGAACAGAGGGGGAGTGTAAGGGTTCACATATGTGTGGAGGATGACTGACGTGGGAATGTGGATTACAGATGCAGTTTGCTTTGGGTCAGCAAGTATGGACTACTGTAATAGAGAAAAATAGGTATGGGGTCAGCATCTATAGAGCAGAAGACAGCAGGAGCAACTTTGGCAAGTAAGATGTGCATGAAACATGAAGATTTTGGTGGGGTAAGCAATTAAAGTTTGTTTACATCAGAGGGTAAATTGGGAACATGGGTGTAGAGATCTTTGCAGCACCTAAAGATGTATCATAGACTAAGTACATGGATGAGTGAGATGCTGGAGGACAGAGTATGTGCCAGCAGTAACTCCCACTTGGGTTATGGAGTGAGCAGGAATTCTTCTGTGCTTCCAAGTCATAGGTTTCACAGAATTGAAATGTTTTTTTTATTTGTTCTCTTTGTAGCAGATCCTTTTAGGGTAGTTGTTTAGACTGCTGTAGAAAATGTACGGTCCACCCAAGTTTTCTCCTGTTTTGAAAGATGATCCAAAGATTGGCATAGGCTCTTTTGGCGTGTTTGAATTGATGAAATGCTGATTTCAAGTGAATGAAGTAATTATTTGATGTTTTATATAATATTTCATGTTTTTAATATATAATTACTTCACTAAGTATAATGAAGGCAAACACTGCATGGACCATTCAGTGTCAGGTCAGAAATTGCTCGAAACTGAATCGGTTTTACATCCCAAAAATAGCAAGACATACAAATTTTGCCCAATATCTCCAAATAACGTTTGTGGAATACAGCCCATGTCAATTGTCAGAGTGTAGTCTGAATGAGCTGTTAAACTTGGTTACAAATTTTAACTATTGGCAACTTAAGAGCCATATTGCACAGAAACAGATAAATTGGGATCAAGAGTAGGAATAGGCTCCTTGAGCCTGCTTCTTTATTTAGTAAGATCATGGCTGACCCGATTGTAACCTCAGCTCTGCATCCTGTTTATCCTGGTAACATTTCTCCCTTTTGCTTATCAAGAATCTATCTACCTCTGCCTCAAAAAATATTCAAAACATTCTGCTTCCACCACCATTTGAGGAAGAGGACAAATTTGATAGCAAATTGAAATGTTTTTGGATTATACTGACTATAAGATTATTATTTTTAATTTAGCCTTACAATGAAATATCTGTGCAATATGTCACACATTATTTTACCAGTTCTGAACTGCACTTCTCTGAAGAAAATGTTTCTGCGTGTATGAATGCAACACATTTGATTGTTTTCAATTTAAGCTCCTGAAATGGAAACTGACAACTTTTTCTTTTTGTACTTGCTAAAATTAATCTGATCGCTTGTTTTTTTTTAAATTTGTTTTTTTGTTTATGTTCCATATTTACTGAGCTCAGCTGACTTTTTTCATGTTGAACTGGTGGAAGAACAGCAGTGTGGTTGAGGGAAAAGGACAGGAAGAGGACTGAACTGAGGTTATGATGCATTCCATGATGTAATTTGCCTAACTTCAAATCGGGAGTAACTGTTTGGGAAAGTTGTTCAAGGAAATTTGAACCCCCCCCACCCCGCTGTTTTTCTTGTGCCATACCATATTTGGGATGTTGCATTAGTTGAGAGTCCCTTACTGGTGCCCTTTGTCTCTGATTTATCCAATAGGTGGAACCTGTATAACAATGCTTTCAGTCCAGAAATTCTACTGTGTATGGTTCTTGGATTTCTGTTTACTTACAGAAATGATCCATTATGAATTCTATATCCCCAAAAAATCTTTCCTTTTTTGATACAAATACTGTTAGAAACTGATTTTCATCATCCTAAATTGTTTAGAATCAAGATTGTGCTGTAAAGTTAAAGAAGTAATCTCTGTTGGGGAAAAAAAGTTAGAATTTTTCTGTAGCGTGTATGCCAATGCATTGGGTTTATGAATGTAACAATTTGATGGAAAATTCAAGGAAACAAGCAAATTAAAATTTGTTCTTGTGTTACATTTTTTTTGAGTCAGCACGTTTTTTGGTTTAGGCTCCATTTTTTGATTTAAGTATATAATCTTGATTTATCTTCCAGGGACTGCAAGATAATCTGTCCTGCCATTCTTTGACTGAGGCCTTAAATGTTACATCAGTTATGTGGTTCAACTGAACATTTTAAAACACCCCTGGTAGATTGAAGCATGTAAGGACCATTCCTTGGTCCTAGCCAGTATTTTTTTAACAAATATGCCAAAAATGGATTAACTGGTCATTCATTCAGGATCAGGTTTATTATCACTGACATATGTCGTGAAATTTATTGTTTTGCAGTAGCAGTGCAGTGTAAGACATAAAGATTACTATAAGTTACAAAAATAAATAGTGCAAAAGAGGAATTATCTTATCATTTTCTGTTTTGTGAGGGTTGTTTATAACTATTTGATCATTGCAATGAATGTATTTCAAATGGTTATTCATTGAATGTGAAGGATTTTGGAATAAATAGACCATGAGGTTAAATACACTTTCTTTCTTTACAGCCACAATCCTATCGTGTGGATGGATCATTTATTTGACTTACTACAATTCCCGTAATTTAGGTCTGATCCTGACTCAGGTTCTCAACAGACTCTATAAAAATGGATATGTCCACATTGGTAAGTTGTTAATTTATCCCTTGAAGAAGAAACATTAATATTTGTTCTAATCATGTGACAAATAAAATTTTTTTAACTTTAATTGAAAACATTGTTTCCAAGCAATATGAGTCAAAGTTAGTAATATTCAAAAATATAGAAAAATATTCTCAGTCAGTATATTCATATAAATTAGCTTCTGCCTTCCATTAAATGTATATTTATGAAACACTAAAATGTTATAATTAATTGAACTGTTATTCCAACTTAAACTTATGTTTGGAATACAGATGCCAAATTAAACCTTGTTTTTCCATATTTTGAGTAATAGATCTTTTGATGCTACTATAACAGATAAAGGAATGAATTGTTTAATTTTTTAACAGGTTCATTTTCATTCTCTGTGTTGTCTGGAAAGGTCATGTTTCGTGAAATTTATTATATCAATGAAGATGTGTCTATCAGGTAAGAGCTGATTCATATTGTGGCTGAAAGTTAAACTATTGTACTATAAATTTCCTTTGAGTAGATGCAATGCGAATGGGTCCATGTTATAATGGAACAGGTTGCATGAGGTAAATTCTAAAGAATCACATGTGCAGTGTGTATAGGAACATAAGGAATATGATTGGGTAAGCCAGTGGTCTCCTGTTGTTGTATAGGTTGTGGCAGATCCTCCTATGTTATTCCCCATTCCTGCCTTATCCCCATCTACAATAAAACTGATAATCGGTACCCTCGGTACTTTTGGTGCTGATCTGGCCAATTTTCCAGACTGTTGGACATTACTCTTATTTATACCTCAGCACACTTTTAATTCACTTTTCTTTTTAGATTATTACATCGTAGAATAAATTTTCCAGTATCCAGGGAATGTGGGAACATGGTCCTGGTGAATTTAAAGGGAACGTGAGAATGGGCTCCCATAAGATTAAAGTGAGCATGGGAATGGGGTGCTGGTAAGTTTAAAGGGAGCTTGTTGGGACTGGCAGTGTGAGTTTAAAAGGAGCATGAGAATGGGGCTTCAGGGTGTTGAAAGGGAGTAGGGGGAAACAGAGCTCTGCTGAGAAAGGAAGCGCAGGAATGCGGTCCTGCTGAGTTTAAGGGGAGTGTGGGAACGGGGAGCTGCTGAGCCAGATGCAGAACCATTGGGATTTCTGAACAACAGGATAGCAGATTATTAGAGTTTTACTGTATCTTGATTCCTTAGTTCCATGAGTGTCCAAACATCTATCAGAAGACCAGCAGTCCAGAACTAGCTGCAGCTCTAACCAAGTTGTTCCATGGTTCTTATAATACTGGCATATGACAACATTGGAAAATTGCCTGGATGTGTCTTGTTCTCAAAATCCAATCCAGCTAATTTTTTCCAGTTGATTTGTTCTCAGTCATGAGCAAACTAAAGGAAGGTGTTGTCCATGATGCTATCAAGCAGCACTTGCTCGCCATTGTCCAGGTTAGGCTTCACTTGGATCACTCTGTTCCAGACTTGATCATAGCCTTGGTCCAAACATGACCAAATAGCTGAATCTGGAGGTGAAGTGAGAGTGATGTCAAGGTAGCATTTGATCCAGTGTGGAGTCAAGGAGCTCTGGTAAAACTGAAATCATTGGGTATCAAGAGGAAAGCATTTAAGTGAAAGCCCTTGGCGAGTAGGGTTAAAGAAAACCCTAAGGCATTTTTCACTTACAGTGGCATGCAAAACTTTGGGCACCCCTGGTCAAAATTTCTGTTACTGTGAATAGCTAGGCGAGTAAAAGATGATCTGATTTCCAAAAGGCATAAAGTTAAAGATGACACATTTCTTTAATATCTTAAGCAAGATTACTTTTTTATTTCCACCTTTTACAGTTTCAAAATAACAAAAAAGGAAAAGGGCCTGAAGCAAATGTTTGGGCACCCTGCATGGTCAGTACTTAGTAACACCCCCTTTAGCAAGTATCACAGCTTGTAAATGCTTTCTGTAGCCAGCTAAGAGTCTTTCAATTCTTGTTTGGGGGATTTTTGCCCATTCTTCCTTGCAAAAGGCTTCTAGTTCTGTGAGATTCTTGGGCCATCTTGCATGCACTGCTCTTTTGAGGTCTATCCACAGATTTTCAATGATGTTTAGATCAGGGGACTGTGAGGGCCATGGCAAAACCTTCAGCTTATGTCTCTTGAGGTAGTCCATTATGGATTTTGAGCTGTGTTTAAGTTCATTATCCTGTTGTAGAAGCCATCCTCTTTTCATCTTCAGCTTTTTTACAGGTGGTATGATGTTTGCTTCCAGAATTTGCTGGTATTTAATTGAATTCATTCTTCTCTCTACCAGTGAAATGTTCCCCGTGCCACTGGCTGCAATACAAGCCCAAAGCAAGATCGATCCACCCCCGTGCTTGACAGTTGGAGAGGTGTTCTTTTCATGAAATTCTGCACCCTTTTCTCTCCAAACATACCTTTACTCATTGTGGCCAAAAAGTTCTATTTTAACTTCATCAGTCCACAGGACTTGTTTCCAAAATGCATCAGGCTTGTTTAGATGTTCCTTTGCAGAGTTCTGACGCTGAATTTTGTGATGAGGACACAGGAAAGGTTTTCTTCTGATAACTCTCCTACGAAGGTCATATTTGTGCAGGTATTGCTGCACAGTAGAACAGTGCACCTCCACTCCGAAGTCTGCTAAATCTTCCTGAAGATCTTTTGCAGTCAAACGGGGGTTTTGATTTGCCTTTCTAGCAATCCTATGAACAGTTCTCTCGGAAAGTTTTCTTGGTCTTCCAGACCTCAACTTGACCTCCACCGTTCCTGTTAACTGCTATTTCTTAATTACATTACGAACTGAGGAAGCAGCTACCTGAAAACGCTTTGCTATCTTCTTAAAGCCTTCTCCTGCTTTGTGAGCATCATTTATTTTAATTTTCAGAGTGCTAGGCAGCTGCTTAGAGGAGCCCATGGCTGCTGATTGTCGGGACAAGGTTTGAGGAGTCAGGGTATTTATAAAGCTTTGAAATTTGCACCACCTGGCCTTTCCTAATGATGACTGTGAACAAGCCATAGCCCTAACAAGCTAGTGAACGTCTGAGACCTTGGTAATAGTTATCAGAGAGCTCAAATCTCTTGGGGTGCCCAAACTTTTGCATGGTGCTCCTTTCATTTTTTTCACTCTAAAATTGTACAAAACAAAAATAATACACTAATCTTCCTTAAAATGTTGAAAAGAATGTTTCATCTTTAACATTATGACTTTTGGAGATCAGTTCATCTTCTACTCACTTAACTATTCGCAGTAACACAAATTTTGACCAGGGGTGCCCAAACTTTTGCATGCCACAGTATATGAAGAGCAGAAGGATGACTGGAGTAAAGGTAGGACTGATTAGGGATAAAGGTGGGAAGATGTGCCTGTAAGCTGTGGAAGTGGGTGAGGTCCTCAATGAATACTTCTCTTCAGTATTCACCAAGGAGAGGGGCCTTGATGACGCTGAGGACAGTGTTGGTAAGGTTAATGTTCTAGAGCATGTTGATATCGAGGGAGGATGTGTTGGAGCTGTTAGACAATATTAGGACAGATAAGTCCCCAGGGCCTGACGGAATGTTCCCCAGGCTGCTCCGTGAGGTGAGGGAGGAGATTGCTGAGCCTTTGGCTAGGATCTTTAAGTCCTCGTTGTCCACGGGAATGGTACTGGAGGATTGGAGGATGACAAGTGTTGTCCCCTTATTCAAAAAATGTAGTAGGGATAGTCCAGGGAATTATAGACCAGTGAGCCTTACGTCTGTGGTGGGCAAGCTGTTGGAAAGGATTCTTAGAGTTAGGATCTATGGGCATTTAGAGAATCATGGTCTGATCAGGGACAGCCAGCATGGCTTTGTGAAGGGCAGATCATGTCTCACAAGCCTGATAGTGTTCTTTGAGGAGGTGACCAGACAGATTGATGAGGGTAGTGCAGTAGATGTGGTGTACATGGATTTTAGTAAGGCATTTGACAAGGTTCCACATGGTAGGCTTCTTCAGAAGGTAAGAGGGCATGGGATTCAGGGAAGCTTGGCCATGTGGATTCAGAATTGGCTTGCCTGTAGAAAGCAGAGGGTTGTGGTGGAGGGAGTGCATTCAGATTGGAGGGCTGTAACTAGTGGTGTCCCATGAGGATCGGTTCTGGAGCCTCTGCTTTTTGTGATTTTTATCAATGACTTGGATGAGGGGGTAGAAGGATGGATTGGGAAGTTTGCAGACAACACAAAGGTTGGTGGTGTTGTGGATAGAGTTGCATGTCCTCTTAAGTTGGAAGTATATCACTGGTCCTTCATTGCAACTAGATCCAAATCTGGGAGATCCCTCCCAAACAGCACCATGGGAGTAAAGTACCAGGACTACAGCAGTTCAAGAGTGCAGTTTGCCCCCACCTGGAATGCACTTATGGATTGGTAGTAAGTTTTGGCCTTGCTAGTGATGCCCAGATCCTGAAAACTATATACATTTTTTAAAAAAGTCTTGGCGTTGAATATATTAAAATCCTCCTAGGGGAAGGAATACTCTCTGACTGAAGAAATTTCTCTTCACTTCAGTCCTAAATGTCTGACCATCCTGAGTTTGTTTCCTACTTATGGACTCTCCAAGCAGAGAAAACAGCCTCTCTCTTGATTTTGTATGTTTTACTGAGATTGGGTTCCATTCTTCTTAACTCCAGTTTAATAACAAGCCCCTCATTCCAGGAATCAATCTTGTGAATTTGCAGTGCTCTGCCTGCTAGACAAGAATATCCTGTCTTGGGTATGGAGACTGAAACTGCATAGATTTCTCCTGGTATGGTCTTGGCGAAACCCTGAAGAATTGTAGCTTGATTCGCTCTCCTGAATTTTCTTGCATTATTAGTCTAAATTACCATATTAGGTACATCCTGAAAAAGTTCCATGGATAGCAGACTTGATGTATCAGGAGAAATTAAGCACTCTAGGTCTGTGCAGCCCAGAGTTTAGAAGAATGAGTGGCAATCTCATTAAAATGTGAACCTACAAGGGAAAATGCTATCTTAGATCTGGTCCTGTGCAGTGAGACAGGTAAGATTAATGATCTTGTAGTTAGGGATCCTCTTGGAAAGAGTGATCATAGTATGGCTGAATTTCTCATACAAATGGAGGATTTAAAACCAGTGTATTATCCGTAAGCAAGGGAGACTACAATGGGATGAAGGAGGAGTTGGCTAGCATAGAATGGAAACACAGGCTATATGGTGGGACAGTTGAGGAACAGTGGAAGACTTTCAAAGAGATTTTTCACGGTGCTCAATAAAAGTATACTCCTGTTAAAAGCAAGGACAATAAGGGTAAGGAAATAAAAGAAGGCATCAAGCTAAAAGCTCATGCATACAGTCACCAAGTGTAGTGGGAAATTGGGAAAACTTTAAAAAGCAACAAAGAACCACTAAGCAAGCTATAAGGAAAGGGAAGATAGATTATGAAAGTAAACTAGTACAAAAGATAAAAACAGATAGCGAAAGTTTTTATAATTATATAAAGCGTTAAAGGGTGGCTAAAGTGAATGTAGGTCCCTTGGAAGATGAGAAGGGGGAATTAATATTGGGTAATGTGGAAATGGCCGAGGCCTTGAACAACTATTTTGTGTCGGTCTTCACAGTGGAGGACATGTCTAACATGCCAAAAGGAGAAGTTATGGATGCGATGGGAGGTGAGACCTCGATACAATTGCTATCACTAAAGAGGTAGTGATGAGCAAACTAATGGGCCTAAAAGTAGACAAGTCCCCAGGTCCTGATGGGATGCATGCCAGGGTACTGAAAGAAATGGCGTAAGTTATAGTAGATGCACGTGATAATTTACCAGAATTCTCTGGACTCTGGGCAGGTCTGGTGGATTGGAAGACAGTGAATGTCATGCCACTATTTAAAAACAAAAGGATGTAGGCAAAAGGCAGGTAACCATAGGCCAGTTAGCTTAATGTCTGTAGTTGGGAAAATGTTTGAAGCTATCATTAAGGAAGAAATAGTGAGACATCTGGATAGAAGTGGTTCCATTGGGCAGATGCAGCATGGATTCAGGAAGGGCAGATCCTGTTTGACAAACTTACTGGAGTTCTTTGAGGATATAATGAGTGCAGTGGATAGAGGGGAACAGATGGATGTTGTATACTTGGATTTCCAGAAGGCGTTCGATAAGGTGCCGCATGGAAGACTTATCCATAAGATAAGAATGCATGGAGTTAGGGATAATTTATTAGCATGGATAAAGGAATGGTTAACTAATAGAAAGCAGAGAGTTGGGATAAATGGGTGTTTCTCTGGTTGGCGATCAGTGGTGAGCAGGATGCAGCAGGGGTTGGTGCTGGGCCCGCAACTGTTCACAACATACATTAACAATTTGGAAGAGGGGACTGAGTGTAGTGTATCCAAGTTTGTGGATGACACTAAATTGAGTGGAAAAGCAAATTGTGCAGAGGATGTGGAGAGTCTGCAGAGAGATATAGATAGGTTAAGTGAGTGGGCGAAGGTCTGGCAGATGGAGTATGATGTTGGTAAATGTGAGGTCATCCACTTTGGAAGGAAAAATAGAAGATCAGATTATTATTTAAATGGTGAAAGATTGCAGCACGCTGTTGTGCAGAGGGACTTGGGAGTGCTTGTGCATGAATCACAAAAGGTTGGTTTGCAGGTGCTACAGGTTATCAAGAAGGCAAATGGAATCCTGGCCTTCATTGCTAGAGGGATTGAATTTAAGAGCAGGGAGGTTATGCTGCAACTGTACAGGGTACTGGTGACACCACACCTGGAGTACTGCATGCAGTTCTGGTCTCCTTACTTGAGGAAAGATATACTGGCTTTGGAGGTGGTGCAGAGGAGGTTCACCAGGTTGATTCTGCAGATGAGGGGGTTAGCCAATGAGGAGAGATTGAGTCATCTGGGACTATACTCACTGGAATTCAGAAGAATGAGAGGGGATCTTAAAGAAACATATAAAATTATGACAGGGGTTAATAAGATAGAGGCAGGAAGGTTGTTTCCACTGATAGGTGAGACTAGAACTAGGGGATATAGCCTCAAGATTCAGAAAAATAGATTTAGGATGGCGATGAAGAGAACCTGCTTTGCCCAGAGAGTAGTGAATCTGTGGAATTCTCTGCCCAGGGAAGCAGTAGAGGCTACCTCATTAAATATATTTAAGACACAGTTAGATAGATTTTTACATAGGGGGATTAGGGTTATGAGGGAAAAGGCAGGTAGGTGGATCTGAGTCCACGGCCAGATCAGCCATATCTTATTGAATGGCGGAGCCAGCTCGATGGGCCAGGTGGCCTACTGCTGCTCCTATTTCTTATGTTCTTAAAAATATAAAGAATTCTTAAGGGATTGACAGGATAGATGTCAAATTAATGGTACCCCTGGCTGAGGTGTCTCTAACAGGGATCACAGTCACAAAATAAGGCATTGGCCATGGAGGGCAAAAATGAGAAGAATTTCTTTTTCCAGGGGATAGCAAATCTTTGAATTCACTTCTCAGGAATGCTGTGGTGGCTCAGTTGCTGAGTATATTCAAGACATCGATCAATAAATTTTAGATATTAAAGGAATCAAGGGATTTGAGGTTAGTGCAGGAAAGCAGTCCTGAGGTAAAAGGTCAGCTATGATCTTACTGAATGAAGAGCAATTATGAGGGGCTACATGGGACAATATTGCTATTTCTCATTTGTCATTTACAATTTCATTTTTTTCGTAAGATCTTGTTGAATTTGCCTAAGTAAGTTTTTAAAGAGCCATTACCATGTTTTGATTCATTGATTTTGGCATTTTCCTGTCAACTGATGTCTGAGTAATTGGTTGGTGGTTTCATGTTTTCTCTTTCCTTACTTTCTTGAAAGTGCTATCTTCCAATTAGTGAATTTTGGAACATCATTACTAATGCTTCCGCTATCTGTGCAGCTTTTATTTGAACTGTATGATGTATAATCCATTTCAAGTGCCCATTACCACTTTTTATTAATGGATTTCATTCAAGCAAATTGCCAACTTTTAGATCCCTTAATTTTTCCAGCGCTTTCTCTTTACTTGATTATTGAGGTTTTCAGTTTCATTAGATTCTTGGTGCCGCACAGTCTATAGTATGTTCCTTGTGTTTTGTATGGTGAAGATGGATGCAAAATGTTTGTTAAATATCTCAGACTTCTCCTTTTCACATGAAGTCCTTGCAATTTTTTTTCATATTTTAATTTATTCTTTCTTCTCTCTCTTTACTTTGTTCTGTCCTTGGTTTCAAAAAAACATTCCCAATCCTTTTTCTTGTCCACAATATATGCCTCCCCTTTTAATCAAATATAATCATTAGTCATCCTTGGATAGATTACTCTTTCTGTGGATTTTTTATTCAAGTCATGAAAATTGGCAAATCTTTTAATTTCATAATCAACCTCAGTCAGCTTGTTACATATACCTGTTTAATTTGTATACTCATGTACAAGATTCTGCTTTCCAAATTCTGTATGCTGCTCTTGAACTCAATGTAAAATTATACTATATTGTAATAATTTTTCTGTGGGAAAGCCCCTTAGTTTGAGATTATGTATTTACCTCATCTCATTACACAAGGCAGGTTTTAAAGAACTAGTCCTCTTGTCGTTTCACAGGTGTAGGTCCTGAATGATTTCTATGCACTCAATCCAACCTAATTTTTGCAATTAATTTGCCCAGTCTATATGAACATTAAAATCTCTGACAATGACTCTATCACCTTTACTTAAGTCTTTTTATTTTGTGTTTCTCATCACTGCCCATGCTGATTTTGCTGCCTGTTCTTCTGAGCTGTGATCATTTCTCACTGCAGCCATCTCCCGTCCAATCTATTGTTAGCTTTATTGTGAAATCCAGCTTTCCCATCCAGACAATACTGTTGGGAAACCCAATGATCTTCTTATTCCTGGCACAGTAACATTTTTGTTATCTTGATCAAGCCTGTCATTGTTGTTCTTTGTAACATTAGCTGCCTTGTAATTTTGTTAGTGCATCCCTCATTTCTGCCACTTCCTTGAAAGGCAAGCTTAATCTTGTTATCTTCATCTGGGATTTCTTTCTGTAAAAAGCTCAGTCTCTGTGGGATCTTAAGAATGAATCTGTTGGTAGTGTCCCTGTTCCTATCATTTCCATTCCTGAAACTGGGATGTAACTCATTTGTTACTAGTTTTTAGTGCTGTAATCCTGTCATCTTCTGCTGTTTTAAGTTATTTTGGTGGTATCAGTTTATTCCCTGATACTCTTCCAATTGATAGGTCATACAATGTCCAATGCGTTTCGCTTCCGTGCATAATAAACTATTTCCTCACATGTCTCTTTCCTGTAGTCTCACTTTTAGAAAATGTTTCCTTTTTCTCTGAACCCTTCAAATGTTTGTTTTACAGGATGCTTTTCTTTTCAATTTCTGTTTTTTTGATGTTCCTGGATAAGGTGGTATTTACTTTCAATTCTAGTTTTAGATTGGTGTCTTGTGGTCACTTTCACCAAAATACATGAGAAATCTTTTCATTCTTTACACAATCTCTTCCTTCCTCCTAAGGATCATCTGGTTGCCTGACAGCAAGACTTAGAGCAGCAAATCTGCTTATCTTTGTTTTAACCTTCTCTGAGATTTCCTGTGAGTTGTATCCTGTAGACTTGTTCACTTGTGTCAGTATAATTTGAATATTCACTACTGAAAAGTTCATGATGGTTTCTGTGGTCTGTGCCTGGAATGTCAGAACAGAAAATTAGTGAATCTGAATATAGTCAAGCAGAAATGGATCATCATGGTTGAAATCTTGGGGTAAATAAGTTGAAATGGAATGGGTCAGTTTTAGTCAGATGATTCAATATGTTTTAATTTGGCCAGTATGCTGACCGAGATGCAGGTCATTTCCCTCAGATTTCTAATGATCTTCCACCTTCTTTTCAAACCTCTGGTCCGTGCTTGTCCTTCCCTCCAATTCTTTGCCGTTCAGTCACCAATAACAAAACATTAAATTTTGATAATGTGTCTAAGTTGTTAATGTTCAGCTTTTCATTGTGTATTTTGGGTATTACACATGTATCACAGTGAGGTTGACTGGATGTCATTGAATTCTTAGGATAATAACCCAGTACTGATTGGGCAGTATTCTTTCCTAGAATTGCTGCTTCTCAATTTTGTTTTGTATCTGCATGTCCAGAGTAGAAGTGTTTGGATTGATTGGAAATGACATTCCTGTTCCTTTCATCTTGGCTTATCCTCAAGATTCCTGTTTTGATTTGTTCCAGTTCTGCTTTGATAGTATTTTTATTTTGCTTTGTGCTTCTGATATTTGAAATGGTGTGCCTTAATTCTACCATATTTATGGTTTGAAATGTAATTCTATTATTTGCTGTAATAAGTGTTTTACAATATTTATTTTTTCAATTTTATTCCCTTTCTATCATCTGTTGGAACATTTAATGGATTTAGATTGACAGGACCTGACCAAGTGCTATATTGTTGCTCATATCGGTGTTAAGTCTTAGTTTCTGCACTTGACAAACGCAGATAGCATGATCACAAAGATAGCAGTTTTAATATTTCTATATAGGAGATGTATTCAACACGAGTCATTAAATATCAGTTAGGAGTGAGAACCTTTATTGTTTTTCCTCTCCATTGCCCAGAGCAAGGTGTGTTTTTTAGTTGTACGCTCTGGAGATTAGTATGCTATGGGGACTAGTTGTATGTTATGGCTTTCTATAAATCCCCCTCAAATCCTCAATTTAATGATTTTATTGGAAAAAATTCTGAAATTTCATTTGAGTAAAACGTCTTACTCAGTAGGTTACAAAGTTAATCAAATGTCATGTAGTTAATGCAACTAAAGTCAAACATGCCACTTTAAAGTAGTGTGTTCTTTTACAATGTTTGTTCTGTCAGAATCCAAGATGGATTTCTCATCTTTCGTTGGTGGAAAATGTACAATCCCAAACAGAAACAGCATGGTAAGTTTCTAATTCCATAGTTTGTCTGTTATTATTATATTTACAGCTTATTCCTAACTCGGAAGTCATAATGTGGCTCATTAAGTTGATGGTTTAGTATAGATTTAACACTGCTACATGAACAGGATATACTGTATAGTTCCTTTTTCTCTACCTGCCACAGAAGTTTATTTATTCCTTAGGTATTTGCAAAATCCTAAACATTGTTGTTATTAGTTAATGGAAACAAAAAGTCATCTGCATTTGACTAAGGCACAAGATTGTTTTATTGTCTTGTTAACAGCATTCCCTATTTAGTTTTCTCATTGAATGTACACTTATTTGAATTTAGGCATTTTATATAATTGAGAAAAACATAAGTCTGTTAGATTATTAGCAGCCATACACTTGTGTGCTTTTCAAGCTTATGAAACATTTCATAAAAGCAATATTCAGCACAATAATCTTACAGATTCTAAAGCCTGGACAGTTGGAATCCTCAACTTATTTATGTTGCACATCAGTTTTAAAGCACAATGGAATTTTTTGAATCAACATTCATAGTAGGTTAGGGAGAACCATTTCCTTTGGAGTGGGCATTCAGAATCAGGGAGGAGCACCTTAAAACTTGAGCTAGGTCATTGGCTTGTTGAAAGCATTTATTCATTAAGAGTAGTAGAAATTGGGACTCGATACTCCTCCACAGCCCTCCACCCCAAGAAAAAAATTATTGACCCTAGGTCAGTTGACAAGTTCAAAATTGAAATTGATACATTTTGATTTGTTAAGAGTATTAAGGGTTATGGAACCAAGGTGGGGAAATGGAGGTCAGGCATGAATTAATTAAATTGCAGAAAATGCTTGAAATGTTGAATAGCTTGCTCCCATTTACGTTCTTAAAATTTTATTTACTTCCAGAAATGAGCTAGACCAGGCACAACACAGTTCAAGTTTTAAGGCTGCTTATAAGTATACTTATTCAGTAGTACTTGTGGCCATGTCAGTGTTTCTATTGAGGGCAAGAATGAGAGGCCGTAGATTTCAAATACATTTTCATATTTGTATTATAGACAAAGAAATACTTTTTCCTCAATTAATTCAATTCAGCCAAGCAAAATTGTGAATTTGGAGCCAGTGAAGGGTAAACTTTTTCCTAGTTCCAAAATTGAGAGGAGAAAGGATTTTGGGCAGATTTGATTGCATTAGATTTGTTATCCCAAACAATAAGTAAATAAAGGTTGAGCAAAATAAAATAAACTAGAGAATGGGATGAAAGTAACAGAGGAAGATGGGATAGTAGAACAAGCAAACTGAATGAAAATAAGCGTCAGTTTGCAATAGTAAAGCTATGAATGACACAAGTTATTGTATTCTAATGTAAGTTGTTATTAATGCATTGTGTTTAAAAACTGCTAGCTCTGTGATTTATGCTGGGCTGAAATAGAACAGAGGAAAAGAAAATGGGTAACAATTTTGGCAAATAATGGTGTAGATCTCGGTGGGAAATAAATAGCATTCAGTAGTCCAGTAAAATAATATTAACGCTGATGCCCAAGTACAAACTGAACATTCATGAGCTGCCATGGATCAAGATGCAGGGATAAAAACGAGGAAAGATGCTGAGTACATGGACAGCAGTGGAGAGCATAACCTGGGTGAATACAAAAAGATGAGGGGAAAGAATTGGAATGATGAGAGGTAATAGAGGGAAAGAAAGTGTGAAAAGAGGCATGGAATTAAGAAGAGTACCAGCTTTAAATCAAAAGAGTTAAGGATGCTCTTTGCAGGGGTTGGGCATTTGCTGCATCCACCTATCTTCCCTGCTGCTCTAAGTGCTTAGTTCCTAACACTCTTTGGCCCTCTTTCTAGCTGTAGGCTGCCTGATGCCTTGTCTGATACAATATATATCTTCAAAAAGAAATTGACTTCTTTAGAGCAGCTGCAGCACCCTTGCACTTGTGGGAAAGTGAAAAACTAGGTAACATCAATGTAGGATGGTCACTATGAAATAAAAAGAAGGAATTTGCAGGAAAGGAGAATCTGTAATTTGTTATCATAGGGATTGGCTGAGGTGGATAGTATTGATGCATTTAAAGGCACATTTGAAAGAAGGTAATAGAACATCATGCAGATAAGGAAAGCAAAGAGGAAGCCTGAGTGGAACATAAACACTAGTAAGGACTTGTTTGACTAGTTTGTTTCTATGCTTTATTTTCTATATAGTTTTATGTAATTGTGAGCTCATTCTAAATTAACTTCAAAATACTGACATAAATTTGTATTTTATTTCTATTTTGTGTTCATCATAAAGGGAGGTTGTGCTGAAGAGTGAAATAATTAAATTTGTTTTTGTGGGCCACAAGATAGCATTTTATATTGAAAGTAAAACCATCTATTGTTCCTTTACAAAGAATCAACTCCAAAAGAACACTGTACCTTGTATTACCTACAATTTTACCAGTTTTTTTCATTCTGTGGTCATCTTGAATTATGATAGTGATTGCTGTCAATTAAGGGTGCCCTTTTTGCTTTTGACCAGTATTTAATTTGAAACTAGATTACTGATGAGAAAGTTGACTGCACCATCTAGTCCTCAATTCTTTCAAGATTATCACTTCTGTTAACTTCCAACTACTTTTTTTTGCCGTGATTTACTTCTAGCACATATTGACTATCGGGTTTTTAAACTTTAGACAAGTATTTAATGTTTAGGATGTTTTTCCAATCATGCTAGAACTTTAAGTTCGTTTTAAACTCCCATACCTGTGTTCTATAATCTATCAGAGCTGAGCATCTTTATTAGTTATTCCTAATGGAAATTTTCCCTCTGGAAAAATCCTGATTTATAGAAATACTTCACAGGAAAGCATATTCTGGAGGAGAAAAGACTTGGCTCTATTGATATGAATTGGGTTCAACAGACAACTCACGTTGGTTTGTGGTAATTATTGTGTCTGCATTCCTCGCTGAGGAGTAGTTTGGGAGAAAGTATTATCTTTAATTCCCTGGTATTTAGGGCCATCTGAAGGGAATGTTGTATTCACAAAAATGTGATGGAAAAAGAACTTGTGTTTAATACATCAACTTACAGAAACACCCCAAAGTAATTCACAACAATTTTTCAAATTGTGGGTAGTTACTTTGGAGCTAAAACGTAGATGGCTAATTTGTACATTTCAGAGCGTTAAAAAAAAACAGATAAGCACTAGAGAGAATACAAAGAAGATCCAAGCAAGTTTTACAAAAGCTGGAAAAGTTTAGTTATGAGGAAAGATTGCTTGGGCTGGCTGGTTTCCTTTGGACATAAGAGACTGAGGGCAGACCTAATTAAATGTGTAAAATTATGAGAGGTTTACATAAGCTAATAAGGAAGTTTCTAACTGACTTTTACACATTTAGGAGAACTCAAGGCCAATTGAGTGGTGATGAATGAAGCTAGTTTACTTGGTGAGGACTTTGTACACCATAATCTGTAGGACTAGAGAATGAAAGCTGAAAAGTGAGATCAGTCTGTTTTTATTTGGCCTGCATGGATACAATGGGTTGAATGATCTTCTACTGTGCCATGCATTTTATGAATTAATGTTGCTGCTTTATTTCATTTTTTTTGCAGATTTTCAGTTTGGTTTTGAATTTGTCATGATCTTGGGCAATATGTTAATGCAACCAAAATTGTACTTGTATTTGTTTTAGATCCAAAAGCAGAAACCAGATTATATATAACAGTGAACGGCTTTGAATTCCATGTTTACAATCGTTATGACTTGTATGCACATTTGCAAGAACTCTTTGGATTGGAACCAACAATCATTCCTAAAAGGGAAAGTACAAAGATAAAAAAGAGTCGGGAGAAAGCAAAGTCTAAACTTGAAAGGTATGGATACTATTAATGTACTTACTAAACACTTAACATATGTACGTACTCCTGTAATTAGCTCCCTCCCCCTCTCCTGCTCCTACATTGATTACCAAAACAAAAATGTGAGTCTCTGAAATGGAAATTGAACTTGGAACTTTATGATTCAAAAGAAATAGTGCTACCAATTGAGCCATGGTTGACACTGCACAAAATACAAAGCCAGAAATATTCTGTTTCTTCCCATTATTATTTTTCTCTCATAGTCATAGAAATGCACGGCACAGAAACAGGCCTCTTGGCCCACCATGTCCATACCAAACCTTTTCCCCATCTAAACTAATCCCCTATCCTTCTATGCCTTTCATATTTAAGTGCCTGTCTAAATGTCTCTTAAATATAGTGAATGAATCTGCTTCCACCACCTCTGATAGCAGGTTCCAGATATCAACAACGCTCTGTGTATGTTTTTAAAAAAAATTCTCATCAACCACCCCCCCCCCCTTTTTGAAACTCTTACCATGGGAAAAGGATTCTGACCATCTATCATATCTATGCCTCATAATTTAATATACTTCTATCAGGTCACCCTCAGTCTCCTTGGCTCAAGGGAAAATAAACCCAAACTATCCAAAATCTCCTCACAACTAAAGTCCTCTAATTCAGGCAACATCCTGGTGAATCTTCGCTGCGCTCTCCAGTGTAACCATATCCTTCCTGTACTGTGGTGACAGCACTGCATACAAAGCTCCAAATGTGGCTTGGCCAGTGTTTTGTTAAGTTGCAACATAATGTCCCAACACCAAGTACGCCATATGCCTTCTTCACAGGCCTATTTACCTATGTTGCCACTTTTGGGGAACTATGGACTTGAGCTCCAAGATCCCCCTCTTCATCGATATTCTTTAGTGCTCTACCGTTAACTATATGTTCTATCCCTGTTTGACTTCCAAAATGCATCACCTCACATTTGTTGGAACTAAATTACATCTGTTAATGCTTTGCCCAACTTAACTTCTGATTAATATCCTGCTGTAGCCTTAGACAAACTTCCTCACTATCCACACTTTGCCAATTTTCATGTCATCTGCAAAATTAACATACCTGCTACATTTGCACTTGTCGTTAATGTATTATTACAAACAACAAGGGTACCCGGCAGTGATCCCTGCAGTGCACTACTGGTCACAGACTTCAACTAGAAAAACACACTTCCACCACCACCCTCTACCTCCCATCACCAAGCCAATTTTATAAGCAATTAGCCAGCTCACCTTGGATCCTATATGTCTTAACCTTATGGACCAGCCTACTGTGTGGGACCCTGTCAAATGTCTTCCTAAGTCTAAAGAGACTATCTATTGTCCTGCCTTCATCAATCTTCTTAGCAACCTCCTCAAAAGAAGCTCAATCAAATTAGTGAGGCAGGATTTCCCCCACCCAAAGCCATGCAACTATCCCTGATCAGCCCCTGCTTTTACAAATATACGTAAATCCTATCCCTTGGGATTTTCTCCAATAATGGCTCACTGGCCTGTTGTGACTGGCTTATCCTTGCTGTCCTTAAATAAAGCAACAACGTTAGCTATCCTCCAGTCTTCTGGCACCTCACCTGTGGCTAATAAAGATGCAATAATTTCTGTCAGGGCCCCAGCTTTCTCTTCCTTTGCTTCTCAAAGTGTCTGGGATAGATCTAAGCTGGGCCTAGCGATATATCAAAGCTTATGTGTCCCATGATATCTAACACCTCTTCTTTGTTGCTGACCTACTCTAGATTATCCACGTACCTGTTTCCACACCCACCCCCACCCCCCCCCCAACCTCCCAAACTCACTATCTTCCATCTCCTTGTACTTGGTGAATACAGATGAGAAGTGTTCATTTAGGACCTCTCCCACATTGCCACGCTCCACACGTGGATTACTCTTAGATTCCTAAGGGGACCCACTCTTTCCCTGGTTACCCTATTGCTCCTGTACATCATTGTCACAATTTGTGCAATGTTCTCTGTAGTATTTCTGATATTGGGACTGAAATTGTCAAGATGATTTTTAATCTTTAGCAATTTCTTTGTGTACAGTTGCAAAGTTATAAATCCCTGCAGAACACATCTTTCATTTCCCACTAATTGGAGAACAACCTACTTGTTACTTCGACTTCTTCTTCATCTAATTGTTAGTACAGGATGAATGTCAGTTTCATGTACACTGATTTTTGCTAATAATCTTGTCCAGAACCATGTCAAATGTCTTCTAAAAGTACATACAGATAATATTCTGATTATTTTTGATTAGCTGATACCTGTTCGGTGTTCAGTCATTCTTCCTCTTTTTAAAAAAAGAAGTTCCACTGGGCTCCCTGTGACTGATGTTGCAAGACAAGGTTGTAGTTAGCTCATTTCTCTCTTCTACTCTTTAGTAAGGGAGTGATTTTCAATATTTTCCAAATTAAAGGTGCAATTTCTCAGTTGACAGTTAAAAATTATGAATGATGCATCTGTAATTTCTCTTCAATGCTAAGGCTGTTATGGTGCTGTAGATAGTGCAGAGGAGAATGGCCAGGATGTTACCTGGATTGGAGGACAAGTTATGGGGAGAAATTGGATAGGTTTGGTTTGTTTTCCCTGGAGCGAAGGAGACTGAGGGATGACCTGATAGAGGTATAAAAAAATTATAAGAAAGAGTAGATAGTCAGAATCTCTTTCATCTGATAGAGGTATCAAAAACAAGAGGGTATAGGTTTAAGGTGAGAGGAAGGAGTTTTAAAGGGGATTTGAGGCTTGGGTTTTTTTTTACACAGGTGATGAAGTCGGATGTATTCACTATGTTTCAGAGACATTTAGACAGGCACTTAGATAGGCACAGAAGAATTTGGACCTAGTCTAGGCAGATGGGTAAAATGGTTGGCATGGATGTAGTGGGCCAAAGGGCCCGTTTCTGTGCTGCACAACCATCTCCATGACTCTATACATGTTTTTTTTTGAGTTGTAGGCTATGCAAGTTTATGCACTATACAAATGTTTTCACAGCATTACCACTGAAACACAAGATCCCTCATCATCCTGGCGATCACTCATCCCAGTTATTAAAGTTGATATTAATACAGTGAGTACACTCTTAATTTCACTTGCAAGAATTCCTTATGCCATTTTGTTCAGGAGTAATAAAGTTGATGTATCATATTTTATGTGATGATTTCTCATATTTCCTTTTTGTCATTTGATCTTTTCTATGTGTCTGGCAGAATAATACTGCACTATTATTTCTTAATTGATATCAAATAAGTTTGGTTTTTGACACCTCAAATATACTGCTATTTTCCTGTGATGCAATATCTTATTTGATCAGTACTGTCACTGCTGGTATTTTCTCACTTACAGCAGATATATTAATTTCCAAATCATTCCCTTTTTTGGTATAAGTCTCTGCTGTTACTTATTAACCTAGTTTTCTATATTGTGCATAAACAGCATGAGTCCATCAAAGTTTGTCTCAGATTTGCCCCTGTCTTATCCATTCTTCCTTAAACTACACTATATGCTTCTTCCCTTTAGTCCTCTGTGCACTTTTTCTTAATTTCACCCTGATGCTCATTCTTCTGCTCTAGGTAACATCACTAGAAGGGCATTGTCCACAAAAAAAAAACTGGGATTAATCTTTGCACTTTGAGCAAGGCATTTTGCCCCAGAACTGGGGCCCAATGTCCCATGAACTTGAATCCAAAGTGTGCAATTTTCCAGCTGCATTGTAGCATGGGTCTAGAATTACTGATTTTTAGAGGCCAATTGTGGATGATAATGAAACATGAATAGGGAAAGTCACAAGTATAAATACCCATAAAAGTTATCTACCTTTTAACTTGGAGTCTTGTGTTTTTTTTAATACACTGTATATGAATAAAAATGTTGAAGCTTATTATTGCTGCTTGAGAGTTTGGCAGCTTCGTTTTTGGTAAACTTATGACACATATGAGTGTGCTGCTATGATAACAGGCTATTGGTTCAGTTGTACTAATTAGGTATTTTTTTATTAGGGTCGTCTGGCATTCGGGAACCGTTTTTTACCTCAGACGCTCTGCATAAATTTTGATGATGCTTTCTTGACTTATACTACAAAACTACCTTCTAGTCACCTTGACCAATTTATGCACATCGTGAAAGGAAAATTGGAAAATGTTAGAGTTATGCTTGTTCCCAGTCCAAGACACGTTTGCCTGCAAAATGATGAGTATGTATTTCTATTTTGTAATAATAAAGGAATACTAAATGCAAAAAAATTGTGGAGAGTGTACTCATGAATGTTCATGAAAATATTTTTTAAATTCCTCAAGATATTCATTTGTTACACATATGGTATACATAAAAGTACATCAATGCTGCAAAAAGTATTTGTATTTTACCTGTAGTTATGCATAATACATGAGTACTGCTTGAGTCAAGAGTAAATTGTATGTTTTACAGGATGTGCACATGGTGGCACAATAGTTGTTGTTGGTAGACTCACAATTTCAAGGACGTGGTTTTGATACTGACCTTGGGTGCTGTCAGCGTGCTGCTTACACACCTGTGGCTGCGAGTGTTTCCTCTGTGTGATCAAGTTTTCTCCCAGATCCCAAAGTTGGGCTGATAGATGGATTGGCTACTGTAAATTATCCCTTAATGTGACTGATGAGCCTTCAAGTTATGACTGAGCCTTCAAGTCAAAAACCCGCCTAAATGTAAGTGGCAAAATAATCAAAGGGGAATTGTTTGGCTTGTGAGAGAATAAGTTGGAGGAGGAATGGGACTGTTGGAATTGTTTTGCTGGGGGCGGACATGAACTGGGTGGGCCAAGTAGCCGCCCTGTGCCATTACAATTAAGTGCGCCTAATGTAGCTTATCAATGAAGCTGCAGATTCATGCTATGAAGTGTAATTTGCTTAGTTTGCATCAGAATGTAATCAATATTAGATCCATTTTGATTCTTTTAGGTAGGTTGTATATTGGTGCTTGTTTTTAATCCTCTAATTTCTCAAGATGCCATCATTTTAGTTTAGAGTCATAGAGTAATACAGCATGGAAACAGGCCCTTTGGCCCAACTTGTCCATGCTGACCGTGGTGCCCACCAAACTAGTCCCATTTGCCCACATTTGACCTATATCCCTCTAAACCTATCCTATTCATGTACTCATCCAAATATCTTCTAAACGTTGTTATTGTACTTGCCTCCATCACACTTTCTGGAAGCTCATTCCGCATATCTACCAACCTCTGCATGAAGAAGTTGCCCCTTAGGTCCCTTTTAAACCTTTCACCCCACATCTTAAACCTGTTCCCTCTAGTTTTTACTTCCCCTTCCCTGGGGGAAAAGACTGTGTGTGCATTCATCCTATCTACACCCCTCATGATTTTATACACCTCTATAAGATCACCCCTCAATCTCCTACATTCCAAGGAATAAAGCCCTAGCCTGCCTAACCTCTCCCTGTAACTCAGTCCCTCAAGTCCTGGCAGCATCCTCTTATACCTTCTCTGCGTTTAGAGTAATATGTATTACTTCATTTAACAGTTAAGAATATAATGGTCCAGATGTGCATAGTTACTTGGCAGCGAGTCCAGGACATCCCTGCACGTGCAATCAAATACAGAAGTCCTGAACTTATTCTGCTCCAGCTGGCACCATGTTTGATTATGATCTGCTGTTGGGCTCCCCATGTCATTGTCATCGTTATTGTCTTAGGCAGTCTTTTGGCATCAAGGATGACGTGCTTCCCCTCCATTTTTATGGGTTCTTAGGTGGCTTGTAATGCTAATGGGGGAAATATAGATTTTTCCACATAAGGGCCAGGAGACAGCTGATAGGGTACGTGGGTGGTTTGTGAGTTGCTTATGCAGGGCCACTGTGTGCTCCTTATGCATGGCCTGAGATTCTTAATGCCTTTCTGAAGTCACCTTCTCCACTTGGAGCTATCGTGATGCAGAGATTCCCAGGAGGTGGTGGGCATGGTGTATTTCTTCAAGGAGGCTTTGAGTACATCCTTAAATTTTTATATCTGTCTAAATGGTAATCTCATACCTTGACAGATTTCAGAATAGATGTTGTTTAAATAGTTGAGACAGGAATTTGGTGTCAGACACGCGAATGTCATGGTTTGCCCAGCGTAGCTCTAATTACAGTTGGTAAGCTTTGGTGCTGGGGATGTTGGCCTGGGAGAGGACACTGATGCTTTGGTTATCCATCCAATGAGTTTGAAAGATTTTGCTGAGTTATCATCAGTGGTATCTTTCCAGGACCTTGATGTACCTAATCCAGAATTCAGGATCACTGATGTTTGATAGACCATGATTTCCTTTGCCAAGTTTGAGGTTTTGATCTTCAAACAATCTTTCCCTCAATTGACTAAAGACTGTGCTGGCGCATTGAAGGTGATGGTGAATTTCATCACTGATACTTGCACTTGTTGGGTGGTGGCTCCTGAGACCTTGGAAGAGATCCACATTTTTCAGGGTCTTGCCATGAACTTTTATTGACGGATGGTACTGTCGTGCGGTGGGAACTAGTTGATAGAGGATTTTTGTCTTGTGGATGTTAAGTGTAAGGCTCATCCTCTCATATGCCTCAATGAACTTATCAGTGATGGCTTAGAGTTCAGACTCTGAGCATGTGCAATACAAATGTCTGCAGATTGCATTTTGACTTTGGAGGGTTGGTGTGACCTTGGTTCTCAAATATAGATTGAATGGTTTCCATTAGTTCTGAAGACCATTTTTGCTCCTGTGGGAAGTTTATTCAAGGCAAGCTACAACATTGGAATGGGAAGGATTGAGGAAAGTGTTGGGGTAACAATGTAAATGTGATTGACACTGATCTTCACCAGGATTGGCTGAGTTGTAGTCCTGCCATGAAGTCCAATTCAATTGACACTGGCAAAGGGACTCTCGTTTCCTCTATCAAGAGGAATCGGGACTGGTTTGATGAGAGTGACCAGGAGATTGAGGATTCATTAACCACAAACGTAAGGCTTTCCTGCATTGGAAACTTCACCATTGCAGATATAAAGAACAAACAGTAGATGGAGAGAGCAGAGGAGGCTCAGCAACCTGCTGACAGCCATGAAATGTGTGGGATCTTGAGCACTCGCAAAGCTGTCTGCAACACAAATGCCCAAAGCTTGCCCCACTGAACTCTCCATATAGTCCAGTGGTGGAGCTGTCTTACTGTGTCAGGCTAGATTTGATTTTAATAAGATTATAGGGCTGTGAGAAAGGAAAGTTTTCTTAACTTATGTTCTGTTTAATGTTTTTAAAGTATTTCAATCTTAAATAATTATCTTTTTTTGTAATTGTTGTAACTATTTGAAGACTATGACATGGCAAAGTTGGCTCTTGGTATTTGTTGGCTGTCAAAGCTGTCAGCGGATATTTGGGAACAGGCTTCTCTGTTGCATAATTTACTGCACTTTCACCATTCAGGGCCTCTGCCTGACTCTGGGATATTTTGGGATGGCAAGGTAGCTGGTCCACATTTGGACCAGGTAAATTCAGCCATTAGGTAATGTGTGCTGTTGTTGCAGAGCAAAATTTTGTCTAAAATGAATACATTATAACAACACACAGGAGCAGAAGTAGACCATTTCCTCTTTAGTGCCTACCTCCCCATTCAATAAGATCATGGCTGGTCTTATACTTCATTGTTATATTCCTATACTCTTGCTGTATCCCTTGATTCCATTAGTATCCAAAATCTCTTGATCTCTGCCTTGAATGTACTCAGAACTGAACCTCCACAACCCTTGTGACAAGAGAATTCCCATAATTCACAGTTTTTGCATGAAAACATTTCTTTTCATCTCTGTCCTGAATGGTTAGCCTTTTTATTTCGAAACTCTGATCCCTGGTTCTAGGCACCCATCCAGGGAAAACACTATCCTGGCATCTATCCTGTCAAATCCCTAACAATTCTGTTTGTTTCATTGAAATAATTACATTTCTGAAAGCTTGTCAGAAACTTCTATTTCATGTAGGTTGACAAAAGGAGAAATGTATTTAATTAAACAGTTGGCTTGATTGTGGCTTTTTATCCAGATTGACAAAAGAACCTCCTACTACAGCCAACCCATATGCCCCCATTGCCTCTCCTCCTCCACTACCACCACCAAGATGGTGACATAGACATTCCACATTGCAATCACACACTGAAGTAAGGTTTGAAGTAATTTCAGTCATTAAACTCAGAGCTGAAATCTCATCTTTGGACAATATATGGCAATAAAACCTGAAAGGCCAAAGTAGGAATGTAAAGAGGAATTAAAGTGTTAGACCACAGATCTATTGTGACTCCTCTACTGCATTTAAATGTTTTTTTTTGTTATTATGAATGTGATAGTTTGGGACAGAGGGAAGAAAAGGCACATTTTAGATTGGAGTTAAGGTAGATCGTTTGGGCACCATTTTTGTTGAGCAATTTTTTCTTTTGTATGTTATGCTGTGCCTGATGTGGGAAAGTTGGATAATGGTTCTGGATATCAAAAATGGTAATTGTAGTAATATAACAATTTGGTTTATTTTAGGTTAATCAAATCTATGATGCTTATTTGTGTTAAAACTGTTGAAACTCATCTGTGAAATTTTATAATCCCCCCCATATGTTGGTGTATCCATGCAAAGAAAAGTACATTCAATGCTAGCATGGAACATTTTTAGTGCTCTAAGAGCCAAATGCAAATTAAAACATCCTTTTGCTAGAGCAAGTATGTTAATTGCTAACCTGAAAAGTTAACTGCATTAATGTGCAATCTTTTCTGGAATAGCCATTCATAGTAATTCTCTTGATAAGATTGAAATTTAGTTATTTTTGGCTTGTGTGCTCCAGTTCTCTTGAAATTGAATAATACTGCTGATATTCATTTACTGCTCATGGAGATGAAATTTTCAACCTTTCACTTTGAATTTGTTTGGACTCAGGTTCCAGAGTGAGGAATATGCAGTTGGACTAATTGCATGTGATTTGTAGGATGTTATAGTCCAAGGGGTATTTGCTGCATATTAATTTTGAAATATTATTGGTATAATTTGGTGTTTAATTCTGTTTTCTTTCTCACTAGACCACCTCGGTTGATGGGAGAGGGCTTTGTAGTAATGCAATCAAATGATGTTGATATCTATTACTACATGGATGAACCAGGTCTGTTTAAGTATGGAAAACTTGCATTTTCTTGTAGTTTATTTTTTTTTATCATCCATTGTTGTCACCCAGAATTAAGACATTTTGAAATAGAAAATGAGAAAAATATTTTTATACAGTCCTTGCACTTCTATCACGCAGAATTTGTGATATAACTACAGTCTATTCCTCGGTTTCTTTTGCTTGAGGCTACTTTCACTCTTCACCTAAACCCATTAGGATAGCTTTCTATTTTTTTCTCTTAGTTATTTGGGTTCACTGTAAATGTTTCTGTTATTCAGTTGGACTATTCCATGCAGTGCCAAGTTCCAAACTCAAACCACATGCTGGCGAAATAAGTTTCCCCTGAGTTCCTTATTGAATTTATTAGTGATTATCATATATTTATGGCACCTAGTTTTAGATTCACAGGCAAGAAACAAGCTTTTTCTACTTCTGTTGTATCAAACCTCTAAGAAATTTTAAAGGCTTCTTAACAAGCCATTCCTTAGCCTTATCTTTTCAAGAGAAGGGTACAAACTTGCTCATTTCTTGTTATTTTGCTTTGAAACCTCCTGCACCTCTGTATGTCTTTTGTAAATGGAGACCTGAATTGTGGGCAGTACTATCAGGAAACTGAAAACATTTCTATACAAGTTTAACAGAACATCTCTGCTTTTTAATTATGTTCCTCGAGAAATTAATCTGAATGTTTGGTTTGCTTTTCTTAATGGTCTTTTAAAAAAAAATGCTGCATTGGTAGTTTTAATGATTTGCGAGTCTGTACCTCATTTTTTTTCCATTTACCAGTTTTAAAGACTTATTTTCAAAAGAGTATGTGATCTCCCTTTTTCACTTCTCCATATGTTGTATCACTTATGTTAAATTGAAATTCATTTACTATTTGCTGTTTTAATAATGACGTGTTTATTTAGCCATTCAGCTTAAGGGGAAGGGATTGGCAATAAATGGTCTTGCCAGCAGTGCTTTCATTCTGTGAATGAATTAAAAAAAAATCTTGTAGTTCATTGCCATTTTCCTCAATATTAATTGCCATGCTAAATTTAATGCAATCTGCAACTTCTGAAATTATATTTTCACTCCCAGATCTAAATTCATTAAATCCCAAAGTAAAATACTGCAGATGTTGAAAATCTGAAATAAGAGCAGTACGTACCAGAACTACTCATTTGGTTAGACAGCATCTTTAGAGAGAAAAATTGAGTTAATGTTTCAGAACACATCTCAGACCCTAAGGGTCATCAACCTGAAATGTTAACTCAGTTTCTCTCTCCACAGATGCTGTCTATCCATCTGAGTATTTCCAATTTTTTTTAGAAAAATAATACACAATATTGTTCCATCACTGACCTCTATGGAACACCCTGCCTGTCTTTTGTCAGTCAGGTTAATATCTTTAAGTGTTATTTTCTGTATTGCTTTGTAACCAGCTTGCTATTCATTTTACTACCAGCCCTTAGACTTTGTGCTCAAAGTCCATTGTGGGTATCTTGTCGGTGACCTTTTGAGAATACATGCATCTCCCACGTCAGTTGTTGACTCATTATATTAGAATCATACAGCACAGAAACGGGCCCTTTGGCCCACTGAATTCAAACTGACCATTGTGCAACCATTTTCACTAATCCCTTTTATTCTCCTTGCATCCCCCCATCCCCCACCCCACTAGATTCTACTACTCCTCTGCATGCTGGGCGGAATTTACAATGGCCGATTAACTTAATAACCCAGATGTCTTTTGGATGCTGGGAGGAAACTGGAGCATGTGGGGGGGGGGGGGGGGGGGGGGGGACGACCATGCAGCCACAAGGAAAGCATTGATGTCTGTGTGGAGTTTACACAAAGGCCAGGATTGAATCCAGGTCTCTGGAGCTGCGAGGCAGCAGCTCTATTAGTTGCCGACTGTGCCACCCAAATTCTGTTGAAGTTCAAAGGGTTCCACAAGATTGGTTGAGGACAGAAGCTTATTATACATTTGATTTCTTAAGTTTTTTATCTTCACCTTCACTACCATATTTTGCACTCTAATGGAAATTGAATGCTGTCATAAAATTATAAAAATGAGTTGGAAAATACTGGCACTTCACCACTTTTCACTCGTGTTTACTTCAATTTATTTTCTCCTTTTTATTAAGAGGGTTTGGGAATACAATTTCATTTTGCATGTTATAATTTTTAAGGTTAAGTCCTTTGATTTGCCATCTGGGGCTAAGATATCCTGTAACCATATTTTATGCTGCTTTTGTGGCCATAGTGTTTTCACAGATCAGAATTTTAACCATTCATTTCTGAAACTGACATTTATCTCGCAAGACCAAGAACATTTAATTTTTTCTTACATCCCTGTTTTGCCCTCCTGATTTTCTTCTCAAGTGTACTTCTATATCCCTTGTACTCAAAGAATTCACTTGATCTCTGCTACCCTATATCTGACATATGCTTCCAACTTTTTCCTGACCAGAGCCTCAATATCCCTTGTCAGCCAGGGTTCCCTAATCCTGCCAGCCTTGTTCTTCACTCTGACAGGAACATGTTGGCTCTGAACTCTCTCTATTTTACTTTTTAAAAGTCACCCACTTGCCAGCTGTCCATTTACCTGCTAATAGCCTCTCCCAATCAACCTTTACAAGTTCTTATCTAATGCCATCAAAATTAACCTTGCCTTAATTTAGGACTGCAGCTTACAGACCAGTTGTACCTTTTTCCATAACTGTTTTAAAACTAATAGAATTATAGTCACTGGTCCCAAAATGCTCCCCCACTGACACCTCAGCCACATGCCCAGCTCATTTCCCAAGGGGAGGTCGAGTGTTGCACCTTGTCTGGTAGTGCCTTTGGCATATTGCTTGGGAAAACTTTCCTGGACACACATTCTGCCTCATCTAATCCCTTAGCATTATAGCAGTCCCAGTCAATATTAGGGAAGTTAAAATCTCTTACCATTACAACCCTGTTATTCCTACGTCTCCCTACATATTTGCTCCTATAATTCCCACTGACTAATGGGGGGCCTATAGTACAATCCCACCAAAGTGTCACCCCCTCCTTATTCCTAAATTCTACCTATAATGCCTCACTGGACTATACCTCTGCTTATCTTCTTCTGTTTATCTGCAAATTTAGAGTTTTGATTTTGTTGTGTAGGTATTGTACCTGAAGAAACAGATGAAAATGCTGAAGAAAGTCCAGATAACGAAAGTACAAAATTACAAGACTTGCCACCCTGTTGGGGACTTGACATTGTTTGTGGTAAAGGAACAGACTTTAACTATGGACCTTGGGCAGATAGACAAAGGTAAAAAGATATAATTCAACCTTTTATATTGAACTATTTCCTCATGCCAATCTGCCTTGCTCATTCAAGCAACAGACTGCACATGGGTACATATTTGTAATACTACAAAATTAGGTTGAGAATTATTTATGATTCGTGTATGATTGTTACTGTACAGAATTTCATCTGAGATTTTATATTGTCTTTTTCCTTTGATTGCTATGTTTTATGCGTCCACCAGGAAATCAGAGTTAAACGTGGATATATAGAAATGGCAATAGTAATAAACGTGAACTGAGTAAAAATCATTTAGACTTTTTCATTTCACTTAATTGTTTTAAATTTGATTTAGTGACCCTCTTAAACTGTTTTTGCTGTCTTCACCTCTTCCAATTGCATTATTACTGTGGCTATATTTCTCCCATTTGCTTTAATTGCTTCATTAATTACTTTGTCCTGTGGAAATACATTTGCCATAACTGCCTTTCTTACAATTGCATGCTCATCTGAAAGCCTTTTTATCTCATTGCGTATGGGTTCCATTGATTAATAGAACATAAAGATAGTTGTGAGAGTTTTACCAAACTCTGAAATGTTCTTAAAAAGCATTCAGTTGTATCATCATAGAAAAATGACAACATCTTACAATCCACTCAACAATGTAGAGACCAAAATTGGATGCTGCAAAGTCACTCCTAGCCCAGTCAACCTTGCAAAGTCCTTCTCGCAGACATCTGGGAGATGGTGTGTAAATTATGGGAGTTGACCCAGGGAAATGTCAAGCAAAAACCTAACAGAATTGGACTTGTGGAATGATACCTTACAGACAATGTGCAGGACCCTTCCATTACAACCCCGATATATGTCCTGTCTCATCAGCGGGATGGGCCCAGCAAAGGAGGCAGTACAGTAGTATACAAGTGGTAAATGTGTAGTCCTTGGTGTTCTCAACATTGATGTCAAATCTCATGAAATCTGTGTCAGACCAAAGATGGGCAAGAAATCATCCTCCTGATTAGCATTTGTTGAATTGATATTCCTCCATGTTGAACATCACTTGGAAGAAGCACTGAATTAGTAAGAGCGCAGAACATAATCTGGATGGCAGACTTTGTTGTCTGTTACCAAGAGTGGTAGCACCACCACTGAGCAAATGTGGCATCAAGAAACTCTGGTAAAACTGCTCAATGGGAATTAGGGATAAAATATTCAAATAGTTGGAGGTGCACCTTGCACATAGGAAGATGGTTGTGATTGTAGTTTTTGGAGATCAGTTATCATAACTCCAGGCCATTGCTGCGGGAACTTTTCAGGGCAGTGACGAGCCACAAAAATGATGCAGTTATATGAGCAGGTCAGAGGATGGCTTTCCTTTGAGTCATTCACCCTCGGATACACCAGATTCTTTCCCTCATCTGTAGTGTTATGAAGTTCTCTCCATTTGCCTGGATGAGTGCCCCTCCAACAGCATCCAATAAGCTTAATATCATTTAGTACAATATAGCCTGCTTGATTGAAACCCTGCCCATCACTGTGATTGCAGTGTGTACAGTCTGCGAAATGCACTACAGTTATATGTGTCACTTATATGTACCAATATGCACAAAACCTATGATCTCTACCACCAAGGATGATGAGCAGCAGCTACATGGTTCCCCTCCAAATCATATACCATCCTATCATGGAAGTATGCCATCCTCCCTCCTTTGTCACTTGGTCTAAATGCAGGAACTTATTCACATAATGCTGTTGGATAACATCTTTACCAGAAAGACTGCAGCAGTTCAAGAAAGTGGCTCACCACTACCTACTCGAGCAATTAGGGATCTACAATAAATGCTCATTATGCCTGAGACACCCACTTCCTGAAAATGGAATAAATATTAAAAAACAGACTTTAAGCTGATATACCATCTATACACGGTCTGAAATATGTTCTTATATACAGATGTAATAATAAGTTAATGTAACAAATTAAGGTATCCCCAACTAGCCACAGATATGTGAATATTTGCAGTTTCCATCAATGTTTGGGTGGATTCTTGTGTAACCATCTTAGAAGAAAAGTGGAAGTTGTGGTAAATGGTTTCTGACTGTGTCATCCATCTGGTTGTATAAAGTACTTAAAAACCCAAGCTGTTTATTGTCGACAGGTTGTGCTTCAATGTTCCCAACATGTTGTAAACATATTGTTTACAAGGTCACTCACTGATAGATTTAGATTATTAGAGGCATTGAGAGATGTTTCATAATTGAATGTTGGTCAATATGCAGATTGTCGATTCTGCATATATGAAAGTTAGAACTTATTGTGTAATGAACTTATTGTGCATGGTAGTTAAGTCAGTTTGGAGCAATAGAGTTTGTAATTTCTCTTGTCTGTATTTCTCTTGTCAGCCTCAGTTGCAGTGGTTTAGCCCTTGAGTATGCATAGTTAATCATGCTGCCTGGTAAACCTTACAGAATATGTATTCCAGCAGAATTGCATAAAGTATGTTGCCCTTGATTTGCAGGAATAGGGATGTGTCAATGTTTTTGTTGCACACAACAGTCTAATGAGGAGTTGTTTAGGAAAAATAAAATGGGTGACTGGAAATAGCATGAAGGATTTCATTTGAATGTTGTAGTTGCTGTCCTTTTGTATATTTCAAAGCTGTAGTTAAGCTGAGAATGGCAAATGCATTTGGTATGATGTAGGGAATATAATCAATGCATCTATAGTTAAAAATTAGCAAGACCAGTGATCTGGTCCCTCTGCTGAGCAGCAAATTAGGATAGTTTCTTGTTTACACAAGTTGTATAATGAATAAAGCAATTATTTTGGAACTGTGGAATTCAAATGGTTGAAGCTTTTGCAGTGAAAGACGGTGCTAATAATACTTAAGAAATTATTATTCATGCTTTACCCCAAATGAAGTATTTTGAATGCCTTGTGTTAACTTTAGGAGAATTTTTTTTAAAGAAATATAGCTATTTAAGGTAACCAGTGACATTTTTTGTCACAGTTCTTTACTTGTAATTCTAATCATTTTGTATAAGTTTGCATGTAATGCAATATAATACTGACCCTGACGTGTGTTATCAGTATGTGGATTTATTTATGATTCAATATTATATAATCCATGTTGTTGTTTGAGCAGAATTCTATGGGTGCATCTGTCAGAGTTACTGATTTCTGGGTGACATGTGAAACCAAGGTGCCTCACTAGGTAGCCTGTAAAAGAACATTATTTAGAATGTGTTTTTGTCATTTACTAGTCGATATTTATTCCTCAATCAATATAATTCAAACAGATTATCTCGTCAATCTTATTGCTGTAAACTACACCTCGCTGTTCTTCTGTCAGCTACCATGTTTAATGGCACGACAGTATATATACTCCATAGGGTTAGCACATCAATAGTTCATAAAATCGCATATTATAGTGGTGCTGGGACTTGTGCTAATTTATTCCAGTAACAGTGCAATATCTTTGTGCATGTTCCTTGTTTGTGGACTTGGGTGTAGTTGGTACGAGGTGTGATGTTTTTCCCATTAGACTAGTTTAAATCTGAGTAATTTCAGGAATCCCACATACGTGCTGAAACTAACCAGCAATAATTGGTACGTGCACTTCTTAAACATTTATTGGTATTGGTTTATTATTGTCGCTTGTACTGAGGCACAGTGAAAAGCTTGCCTTACAAACCGATCGTACAGGTCAATTCATTACACAGTGCAGTTACATTGAGTCAGTACAGAGTTCATTGATGTAGTACAGGTAAAAACAATAATAGTACAGAGTAAAGTGTTACAGCTACAGAGAGTGCAGTACAATAAGGTGCAAGGTCACAACAAGGTAGATTGTGAGCTCATAGTCCATCTCATTGTATAAGGGAACTGTTCAATAGTCTTATCACAGTGGGGTAGAAGCTATCAAGTCTGGTGGTACGTGCCTCAGGCTCCTGTATCTTCTACCAGATGGAAAAGGAGAGAAGAGAGAATGTCCCTGGTGGGTGGGGTCTTTGATTATTCTGGCTGCTTCGCCAAGACAGCGAGAGGTAAAGACAGAGCCCAAGGAGGGGAGGCTGATGTCTGTGATGCGCTGGGCTATGTCCACGACTCTCTGCAGTTTCTTGCGGTCCTGGGCAGAGCAGTTGCCATACCAAGTAGTGCATCGGTAAAAGTTGGTGAGAGTCAAAGGGGACAAACCAAATTTCTTTATAGCCTCCTGAGGAAGTAGAGGCACTGGTGAGCTTTCTTGGCCATGGCTTCTACAGGATTTGACCAGGACAGGCTGTTGGTGATGTTCACTCCCAGGAACTTGAAGCTCTCAACCCTCTTGACCTCAGCACCATTGATGTAGACGGGTGTATGTACACAGCTCCCTTTCCTGAAGTCAATGTCCAGCTCTTTTGTTGACATTGAGGGCAAGGTTGTTGTCATGACACCATTCCACTAAGCTCCCTATGTCCTTCCTGTACTCTGACTCATTGCTGTTTGAGATACGGCCTACAATGGTGGTGCCATCTGCAAACTTGTAGATGGAGTTAGAGCAGAATCTGGCCACACGGTCATGAGTGTATAGGGAGTAGAGTAGAGGGCTGAGGACACAGCCTTGTGGGGCACCAGTGTTGAGAATAATTGTGTCGGAGGTATTGCTGCCTATCCTCGCTGATTGCAGTCTGTTTGTTAGAAAGTCAAGAATCCATTTACAGAGGGAGGTGTTGAGTCCTAGGTCTCGGAGTTTGGTGACAAGCTTGCTTGGGATTATTGTATTGAAGGCAGAGCTGTAGTCAATAAACAATAGTCTAACGTAGCTGTCTTTACTGTCCAGATGCTCCAGAGCTGAGTGTAGGGCCAGGGAGATGGCATCTGCTGTAGACCTGTTTCGGTGATAGGCGAATTGCAATGGGTCCAGGTTGTCTGGGAGGCTGGAGTTGATGTGTGCCATGACCAACCTCTCAAAGCACTTCATGGTGGTGGATGTCAGAGCCACTGGTTGGTAGTCATTGAGGCATGTTACCTTGCTTTTCTTCAGTACCAGGATGATGGTGGTCTTCTTAAAACAGATGGGAACCTGAGCTAAATCCAGCTACTACTGGAAGTCATTATGCAGCTGGATGAGCACCAAGAAAAGTCATGGCAATGTTGGCTTGAGAGTTGGTACCTTAATTCTGAGGGGGAGACCATTTAATGGAAGAGGTGATGCCCCTGTAGTGGAGATTGGAAATGTTGGAGGATGATGACGTAGTCATGCCAAATGCTGTTTCTCTCATCTTACCTTCTAATTCCACAATCTCTTCTGCTTTGGCCCAAAATTATCCTATTTATTTGTTGCCGCCTTTCACATAAACACACTCTTAAGCCTTTCTCATTTCAGGACAAAAGAAAGACTACCTAGCCAGGTCCTGCCAGTAGAGCTATAGGTTAGAGGAGGAAGATGACTATATCCAAGACTCACATACACCAATTTAAATCTTGATATTTCATTGACATTAGAAAATAGTTTAGATATATGATGAGTTATGAGAGATGAGTGGCAAAAGGTGGTGTGTGTGCCAGGTCCCAAAGTCTGCAATTTTTTTTGATTTTTAATTTGGTTCTTTGGGTTGGCAATGTGCAGGATGCTTCGTGCTGAATGAAATAGTGTATCAATTTTTTTTAGTGGTTCTCATTGGTGATGAGGAGAAAACATTCTTTGTTGTTTTACAGCTGTGGGTAATGTTGCCCATTACGCTGACTGGAGCCTTGGATTTGGTGGAATGTCTTCATGAAATAAGGAGTTGAGTTCCTCACTGGGGTATATACAGCCTCTGCCATGCACTTGCAGCCAGAGTAATTCCCTGCCTTACTCTGATTGTCTGGCCAGTTGTGATCCCCAAGGTGCTGGTGTTTCAGGGAATAGTGAATTGTAATGCTATTGAATTTCAGGGGAAATGGTTGATTGTAGTGCAGATTGTGGTTGTTGGGCACCAAGGTAATATGCCTTATCCCTTCAAGCCATAATTGTGTTAAGTTCCTGTTCTATTCAGACATGAACAACATTCTTTTTGGCCCTTGTATATGATAGTGGGCCCCTCCAGTGATCCTCATGACATCAAGGCACACCATGACAGCATATACAGAGAGAGAGAGAGCCTTTCTTTGTCGGCTTCTGCTGCAATCTTCCTTTCCCTCCCTTTTCTCCCTCGCCCAATGTTGCCCCACCCCCAGTGTTTCCTGCTGCTGTTGCTGTGCCCTGTTGGTGGCCAGGGAGTGGAGGATACAGCAACACAAAGCAAAGTGTATGATGCTCTTTGGAAAGCACTGTGGAGAATTCCCTGAGCAGCAGAATTGCATTTTGGCAACTCCAGGTCCAGGTCCAGTGGCTGCAGTTGTAATTATGCCGTAAGCATAACCACTAGTTCATACAAATGAGGTGTGAAGGATAGAGGGGTTAGTCCTTTCCTGCCTGTAGAGTCGTTTGTCTGACACTGCAGCTGAAAAATGGCAGGCATCACACTTTGTCTCAGAATATGATCTTCCTGGATGCATGGCATCAACCATGAGGAATTTTCTGGTGTTGTCACATAATCTACATTCAGGAGTGGGATGTTACTGAAGAGTGGTTTATATGTTGACTCAGGAGTACCAGGTAAGTGTGGTTGATCACTTCTTGAATTTTCATGAAGCTTGCAATCCTGACAAATCCATATGCTCCTGTCACTTGCTCTTCAATTGAAGAGGAATTGTATTCCCTTTGAGAATGGAAAGCATTTGTGACATTCTGAATTGCGGAGAGTTGCAAACTGGGAATTCTGTCACATCAGCTGCCACCAGAAGGATTGATCTTGAAGTTGAATAGTTTAGGATACTGGTGACTTTCATCTTTATTGGCAGAACATTCCAGCCAGAGGTACTATAAACTCCTCCTCTGGCTGTACCTTTTCCCTGGACTCCTTGTATCCTGCACTAGGAGCCCCGGGTGGGCCACTTCTGTGCAGAAGGGAAAGCCAACTTGAGCCACAAGTTCGCATAAATTTGGTCAAAATTATGCTCTCTAGTTCCTTATTATAGAGTGAGCTCTCCTGCAACTTCCCAATAATTGCAAGTCCCTTTAAACAGCGCAGGTTGGATGGCTTGTTGAGATTTGCTTTCTTACACCTTGAGTTAATAGTATATCTGTATATCAGTTTCAGTTGGATTTGACAAGTGTAGGTGTTTCTGTAAGTGTGCCATGCACATTGTCAAATTGTATTGTGCACTTTGCTCAAGATCCTGATTGCATCAACTGTAAACAATAAGTCAGTTGCCTAATTTATATATAAAAGAAAATGCAGTTGACTTTATAGGCCATGACCTATAGTTGAGTGTAACTCGCTGATACATGAAAAGCACAGTATAAATGCATTTTTAAAAAATATCTTAGTGTAGCAACTCACCATCCGGGTGAGCGAACCGGCTCGGCAGTCGGGTCGCATGACGTCGGAGCGGCAAGGCCCAAGATGGCGGGCTTTCGTCTTCCCCGAGCGACGGGGAGAACCCGCACGCGGGAAAGACTTGATGACGTAGCATATATGTCATTGCCGGCTGCATTGGGCGGGAACACTCTCCCTTAAAAGGCCCGCGCAAGGCGGGAAAATAAACCAGTTTTTGTTTGGCAATCCTTCGACTAGCGTCTTGTTTTATTTCGCGGTAGCAACCGCTACATTAGTTATAAAAGTCATGTTGCATTTGTTGATGAATGAAAATAATGTTGGAATACTGATATGTGGGCTCTATGCCTGTCTCATTTTTTGTTTATTGTGACGGTTTTGTTAAGTCAGGATCGATGTCTAGAAATTTGGGTTTTGATATCAAAATAGAGTAAAATATCTCTTAAAGTAGGAATTTTTATTTCAATTCTATGAATTTTGATACAAGATATAAGTAAACCAGATGTTTCATATTCATCAAAGATTCAGCAGTGATGGTGAGACATTATTATTATTTTTAAAATGCATGGAACAATAAACATCTGGCACCAAGAAGTGTATGAATGTTTATAAATGTTTTTAAATGCAATATGTATTAATTCATTAGACTGGCATTCTGGCATATTGCAATGTTATGCTAGTATTCCAGTAATATTGGGTTTGTATTCTCTGAGGTTGTAAATGACATTGTCAAATGGGACTGCAAGATGATTCATGAGATAATAGGTGAAGTAATGTATTGTGTGTATTTTTTTGTGTATATTGCTTTTTTTGCTTGTATCACAATGACAAAGATGGATGTCTGACAACAGGAGCTGATTAATTCAAACTCATCAACGTGCTAGACAAATTGTGCATGTAAAATTCATTTTAAAATGTCACACAGTGAGATTAAGGTTCTTTCTTTGATGTGCCCTTTTAAGGATGTCCTTCATGTAATAAATAGAGGGGAAAAAAAAGCCCCTTAAATTCTTTCAATTTTTAGCAGGAATGTTTTCACTAAGGTTTTAAAAAAGTACAACAGTGGGCGTGTGAAATGTTCGTGCTATTCTTCTTGAACTGTGAAAACACCCAATAGTATGATAAATATAGATTTTGTTCTTTGAAACTTGAATTGTGACTACAGAATACTTTGAGCTGGTTTGCACTGATGCTGGTAATTGTAGTGAGAGCAATTTTTATGTGAATTCAGAATATCAAACAAGAGTACAAGTTTTAAGTGTGTTTGCTTTGGGACCCGTATGTTAAATAATCCTAATAAATTATGGAGTGTGTTGTTTAAACCCACAGACTAGAAGAAAATTTTCATTGATTAACTTAATGTGTAGGGCTGGCAAATGTGGTGTTCCTCCTCCTATTTGGAGAATTGTAGAGCTGGATGGCAGAGGAAAGGTGATGGATAAGGACTGTATTATTGGCCATGTTAAATGTTAAACAAGTTGTGTTTATCATTTTCTGGAAGGTTTTATATTTTGAGCAAGTTAGAATTGGATTGAAGGAATCTGCAGTGATGTTTGGAGAGCAATTTGGATAAGATGAATGAGTTAAGGGAAAATGTAAGAATGGTTGGCACAAGAGTAAAAGAAGCCTGCACAAAGTCTCAAGCAATGTTTTCTGTATTACATAGATTTTTGGCCAGTCTACAGTAGGAAGATATAACTGAAAAGTTTCACTAAAGTTTTTAAGATAATGCCTTTTCATTAAGCAGAGAATAATAAGGGTTACCCAAACAGATGGTTTCAAAATTATGAATGGTTATGAGAGAAACAGTAATGAATTATCTCCATTGGTTGGTGAACCAACAATTCAAATACATTAAATTTGATAGAATTGCTAGAGATATTAGAATTCAGGACAATTCTCAGAATTGTAAGTGTGATATGCAGTTTTAAAATAACTCTGCTTTCCAATTCTATCCCTCAATAGGCAAGGTTTAGAAAAAGCCCTTGCTTGATTGGCAACCTCTTTCCTCCCTTTGGCATTTAGTCAGTCTTTCCCTTTTTCACAATTATTTTTGAATTTTCAAAACCCTCTTCCCATTTTGTAATCTTTCATCCTTCCTGAAAGTATTATTGCTCATCATCCACCCATAGCCCTTTGGTTTACTTCCTTCTTTGCATCATCTCTTGGCTTTTCTTGTCCTTTATTTCTTTCATGAGATTTTATTGTTTTTTTTCAAGCTCCAAATATAGTACATTGTCTCCCTGGGTTACAGAAGTCCTGACTTATGGAAATCTGACTTTATGAAAAATTTTAAAGCATTTTTCAAGACAGGAAAGTTAATTATGGAAGTGCAAACATCTTCAGATGTCATGGAATGGGTAGCAGCTAATTAAGTTAAAAGACAACTAGTCTTTAAAAAAAAACCTGTTTACGTGTAACCTCCCCATGGTAATCAAACAGATACATTGTCTTTTAAGAATGCAGCTGCTGGTTCACAGTGGGAGCTTACTTAAGAGATTTCCTTTGGAAACTGACAAGGCAAATCTCTTCTGTTGACACTTGTAAAATACTTCATCAAACAATATAACATCCATTGAAGGCCATCAAAACCAGCCATTGTATGTGGGATTCTGTACCATTGTGACTACATAGGGCAAGATGATAAATAAACATTCATGTTAATCGACCCTTATTGAAATTGTCCATTTCTAACTTGCGAAAAATCAGTTATGAAGACAGTTGTAAGGAATGGAACCCTTATATAATCTGGGGATTACCGTACTCCATGTGATCTTGTTTACTATGATTTTCACTACAATGATTTTAAATCGTATTGCAAGGTATGCTGCGTATAACTTATCCTTTTCAATAGTCTCAGAACTGGAGCTCTTGTACTTTTCACATTTCCTAGTCTGTTTTTTTTGGTCTTATTTCTTAAAACCTAAAGAGATCACAATGAGAACACTGATTTGGCACGTCCCCTTTGACCCTCAACAAGTTTTATCGATGCACCACAGCTTAGTATGGCAACTACTCTGTCCATGACCACAAGAAACTGCAGAGAGTTGTGGATACAGCACATCACAGAAACCAGCCTCCCCTTCATGGACGCTGTCTACACTTCTTGCTGCCTCGGTAAAGCTGCCAGCATAATGAAAGACCACACCCTCCCCAGACATTCTCTCTTCTCCCCTCTCCCATCAAGCAGAAGATACGAAAGCCTGAAAGCATGTATCAGCTTCCATCCCGCTGTTATAAGACTATTGAAAGGTTCCCTAGTACGATAAGATGGACTCTTGACCTCACAATCTACCTCGTTATGACCTTGCACCTTGTCTCCCTGCACTGACTTTTCTGTATAACTGTAAAACTTTATTCTGCATTCTGTTATTGTTTTACCTTGTACTACCTCAATGCACTGTGTAATGAATTAATCTGTACGAACAGTGTGCAAGACAAGCTTTTTGCTGTACAGGAAGTCCCCGGGTTACGAATGAGTTCCGTTTTTGAGACTGTTCGTAATCCGATTTTGTACGTAACTCGGAACGGTGTGCGCACTTGGGCCGGGGATCGTGGCCGCGCGTGTGCACTTGGGCCGGGGATTGCGGCCGCACATGACCCCAGCCGCACATACGCAGTTCCCCGGCCGCATATGCGCACTTGGCCTGGGGCTGGGCCAAAGAAGGTGTACCGCCACCGTGGAAGGATCAGGGGCCGGGCCCGCTTACGAACCGACCACGAAGGTCGGTTCGTAAGTACGGGCGTTCGTAAGTCGGGGACTTCCTGTACCTCGGCATAAGTGACAATAATAAACCAATTTACCATTGTGGTGTCCTGCTGTTTAGTTCATCATAATTTCGTAAGAAAGTTTGCTTGGAAACTGATCACAACTACTAACTTGGGTGAAAATTAGTCTGCATTTGGGATACAGAAGGTTAACTTCTTAGGTTATGTATCACAGGGTAACCAGAAAAGTGCAGCGTATGAGTCAGTACTTTCAGAGAAGAGAAGGTTAAATGGAGAAAATATTATTACAATTGGATATGTTTTTAAACCTTAGGGGACTTCTGTAATAAAGAAAATACTATAATTATGAGAAAGATACACCAGTGTGCAAGTTTAAAATTACAAGTACAAATCATTCCCATTGATGGTTTGCTTAACTTTTTTTAATTTTGCAGTTAATGTTTTTTTAATAATAAATTTTGTCATTTATAAAACAGGTTTTGTCCAATCCTCTTGAGAAATCATTTTGATGCTGTTCAAATAAAATTCTTAACCTTTACACAACCACGTGAATTTATGAATTTACAAGAAGTTCAGTGATATAGGATATTATCAGTGACCAACCATTTTATTTAATAGTAATGCTTAAGAGATCAATGACTGAGGATAAAAAATTAGTTCAAGGAGAATTGTACCAATGTCAAACTATAAACACAACTGCCACAATTTCTAAATGACCTGCCTTGATGATTTCTTTGATGTGATTTATTTTACTGCCTCCAAGATTTTTGATACCACCATTCTGTTTGTTAGTCATTTCTGCTATTCAAAACTTGATATTAAATGATAGCAAGGGAAAAAATATATTTTTGATTTGCAGTTGTGTTTGCTGCTTTTATACTTGTATTGCCAACTTGTACATCAGAGATTTATTTTAGTTACTCATAGCTTAATGCACCTTGCTACCTTTAATTCATTTAAAAAAATCTTTGTAAATTTTGCATCATCTGCTTAAAATATTTTAAATTAAATTCCTTTCTCTATATTTTCCATGTTGATTTTGACATCATTTTCTGTTCCTTTTCCATTCATGACAGATCATGTAACCTCAGTGTGATTTTTGCACATTAGATAACCTATGCTGTAGATTTTATATAAAAAGAAAATGCTGGAAACACTCATCAGGTCAGGCAACATTTCTGTTTTTCTTTCAGATGCTGCCTGACCTGCTAAGTGTTTACAGTCATGGAGTCATACTCCATGGAAACAGGCCCTTCAGCCCAACTCATCCATGCCGACCAAGGTGCCCACCTAAGGTTGTTCCATTTCCTTAAACCTATGCCCTCTACTTTTTGGTTCCTTTTCCCTGGGAAAAAGACAGGGTGAATGCACACAATCTATTCCCCTCATGTTTTTTTTACACCTCTATGATACGAGGTCACCTCTCATTCTCCTATCTTCCAAGGAATAAACTCCTAGTCTGCCTAACCTCTCCCTACAACTCAGGCCCTCAAGTCCTGGCAACATTGTTGTGAATCTTCTTTGCACTCTTTCCAGCTTAATGATGGCTTTCCTATTTAACAGGGTAACCAAAGCTGTATACCATACTCCAAGTGTGGCCTCACCAATGCCTTGTACAACAGTGTTTTTCCTGTTTTTATTTCAAATTTCCAACATCAGGGGTTTTAAAATTTCCCTCTATAGATTTTATGTCCCACAAGGTGATCTTTTTGCTGTACAGTCTGATTCTGATCCAAAGGATTATTTTGGGACTTGTAGCTATTGTACAAGTTCCATCAGCCTCCTCACATCCTAGTACTATTTATCTTATCAATATGACTTTTACCTTCTCATGTCCCCCTCTAGCTTGTAGTAATTGCTTGGTAACTAAATATGCTAGCAAATTCTGTATTCGCACCACCCTTGGAGTAAGGAAGTTTCTCCTAAATTCATTAATGAATTTATAAACCTTTCTGTAATTCTTTAGAATTAGTGACTATCTTATTTATGGCTGCTAACTTTTGACCATTTCCACAAATGGAAACATCTTTTTATCAAACTAGTTTTTCTTAAAGATCTCTATTAGACTACTCTTCAACCTTCTGTGTTTTTAGAGAAAAAAATATTCCCAGGCTGTTCAGATTTTTTTCTGATCATTTACAACTTTTCAATTTATGAATCTCCATGTTATGAGTCCTTTTTGCAGATTTGCCAATGCCTTTGTATCTTTAATATAGTATGGGGAATTTCCATGCCCAGCAACCAAGATTTTGTATGTTTTAACACAACTCGTCTGTTTCTTCATTGTATATTTCTGAATATGAAACCTACTGCTTCATGATTTAGTAATCTCTACCTCTGGATTTTTCACCCAATTTAGGTAACTATCTTTATTTCACAGAGTATGTTTTCTGTTTTGTAGCCGGCAAAATTACTTCATTTACTTCATTGCCCCCTCTCTTTTCTTTGTTACTTCCTTCAGTTACTCCAGGGATGTCAATAACACTTATCTAATATAACCTTCAATTTTAAATTCTGTGTTGAAATATTTGATTGTTTGCATTTCCTTGATGTTTTAATCTACATCTTTGTGTAAATCGTTCATTACTTTGCCTTCTGCTGCCATTAAGCTAATTGCTATTTTGCTAATTGCTAATCTCTACTTTTAAAATATGGGAATTGTATTAGTTGTCCCCATTCAGTTCTCCGGGTTTTCTTTTAAATACAAATAGAATCTGTGATTTTTTTTCCCCCCCTATTCCAAGCTTCTTTTAGTATTTTTAAATGTAATCCATCTGTGGTCTTATCCTTTACAATTTGTTTAATTACTTATCTGCCATTTTTCTAACTAAAATATCCTATTACCTTGATTCCTTCTACAATGATGCCCCTTCTTCTAATCCTTGGTAAATAGAGGCAAAGTAATTAATCAGTGTTAATGCGAATTTGCTTCTGTTACCTTCAAGTTTATCTTGTGCTTCTCTTAGTGACAACATGAAAACCAGATTTCCATTATTCCTAACGGGATAAAGGGCTGACTGATTTCAGCTTTAGATGACATAGCTCTAACTTTAAGATCCTAGCCCTCATTCTTCATTTCACTGCCAGATGAAATAGTTTCCCTCTATCTGTCTTACAGACATTGGCATTCATTTTTTTTCCCTTGGGGAGCTGCGACTTTATTTTGTTGAAGGTTATAGATAAATGCAAATGCTCTTGTAAATCATTTCATTTATGTATGCATGCTTAAGTTGTTTTTAACAAGTGGAATCCATTTAGTACTTTTGGGATCCTGAATATCTGCATTGCATTAAAGAACTAGTAAATGGAAGACAATGATTTAATCTCTGAAAAATTGATAATTGAAAAGTTGATAAGTGTGCCTTTTGCTAATTTTGATGATCTTCTAATAAAAGAAAATAAGTAAACTAAAAACCAGTGAAAGAGAGTATACCTAATGTTCTGTTTTGTGTCATTGGAAAGTGAGGACAAAGAGGTTGTTTGACAAGCTCCTTGATTGTTTTACTCGTGTTTCACTGTGGGGAATGTAGTTAATTATATATTAAAGTAAGTAACCTCTTTGGTATGGTGCAAATTGTGTTTGGAAAATGTAGGAAGACATTTGCTGATTTGTGCTTTTTGTCTAAAATTTACAGAAATTCTATATATATGGTACATTACATTTGCCAAAAGTTAAAATAACATTGCCTTAAAGAAACATTTTTTTACCTTATCATGAAGTGCTGACCTCTATATAGTTTGCCTTCTCTTTGCTATTTGCAAATAAAATTGATGCTTAAAATGCTTTATTTTGCTACAGGGAATGTTTGTGGAAGTTTTTCTTTCCAGCTGATTATCAGAAACTGAAGGTCACTGAATTAGCAAAACCTAGAAGGCCACGGCAAATTCTTGCATTTGAACTGCGCATGAATATCATTGCAGATGCGACTATTGATTTGCTTTTTACAAAGAACCGGGTAAGTAGATTCAACTTGATTTTGTATTGCTCAGTTACATAATATACCAAAAAGAAGGTAGCAAGTTAATTAAAAAAGCATAGCAAGTGATAACATCTGAAAGATTTGTAACACCTGTCATTTTACTAATTTTATTGAGGACAGATGGCTGATCCCCTTGGAGCCCAGGGTGCTGAGGTAAATTGGGTTTGCTGCTGAGTCCTTGAAGATTATGTTGTTGCATTAACTCTGGGTCAATACCTCATGATAACCAGCTTGATAACCTTGTAAAAGTTACAATTTTCAGGAGTTGTGAGATTACTAAGTGAGCGAAATTTGGTTGAACACAAACAGTTGGGAACATAATGAAAACTATTATTAAAAAGCCATAGTTTTCCTTATGGATTCAGTTATAGCCAGTGATTTGGGTGCAAGAAAAATAAATAACTAAATTTTTCATAATATTTATGACATTAAAAATATTCAATGAGAATTCATAGCCTATAGAAATGAAAATCCATATTGCTACTTGTTCGTATCCAGGGCAAAAGAAATTCATTGGCAGTCATCAACTATTGCCATGTTGTTAAAAATTGTTAGTTTACTGTTCAGATTGGAGTTTAATAGTTGTAATGTTCATTGCAATACCTCCTGGTCCATATTCTTTACCACCCTAGAAAGAGAGGGACAGCAAACATATGGGGGCAACAATAATCTCTCAAGTCACCAATCCTGATTTAGAAATTTAGCATTTCTTCATTTTCACTGGTTCAAAATCATAGAATTACTTAACTGACTGCATTGTGGACATACCTTTTACCATGTAGTCTGTAGAGGTTGAAGAAGATGATTCATTGCCACCTTATTAAATGCCTTTAGAGATGAAAAATAAATGCTGTCCTTGTCAACAATAGTAATGCGTTCTGTGTTGAATTAAAGAAAATGCAGTAACTTCAGGAAAAAACACAGGAAAGTTAAGGGTGAGAAATGGTTGTACCACACAAATTATCCAGCAGCTTGTGGTTCATTGTGTCTTTTTTCCTTTTCACAAGTGTTTTGGCTTATTTTGGCTAATAAAGGTGTATTCAGACACCATTAATATGTGGGCCCATTTATAGGTCTTGTCCCACAGCAGAATTATGTAGGTGCATGTAATAGACTCAGAAGAATTGGTATTTTATCTTGTATCTACTGATTTTTAGTTGATAATCAACAGATGGGTAGAAAAAGAAATGTAGTTGATTGATGTGATTAGGAAGGCAAAAACAATTCAGAGTTTGAGAGTCGGGTAATATGACATTATATGATGGCCATTGATCTTCAATAAATCGCCAGCCAACTCTTGTCAAGACTCACATGCTTGCAATGTTAACATCTCAGGAGAGGAGGGTGAGAAAAATGTTATTGAAACATTTTCATTTTAATATACTCTTCTGTTAACAAGATAACTAGAGCAGAATACTGAACAAATATTTCAGGGTGGTGTACTTAGATGAGTGATTTTTTGATGTGTAAATGTAATTGATTTGTTTTAATGCATATATCCTGGGTATCAATTCAATGGATATTTAAAAGGTGCATTATGTTGCAATATTTGTTTATTTAGGAGACCAATGCCATACATGTAAATGTTGGAGCAGGTTCCTATTTGGAAGTCAATGTTCCTATGACAGTAGATGAAAATGGTAAGGATATGTCCACATTTTAAAATGGGATAGAAACATTCTACATTGTGTCTAATAAACTTGAGGGTCATTATTTAATCTTTGGTTATTCACAATTTAGATCAATGACTTAGATGAAAAAACAGAGCGTGTCCAAACTTGTTGCTGATACATGGCTAGCTGGAAAAATGATAGAGTTCACAAAGCAATATAGAGAAGCTAAGCGTTTGAGCATTTTGTGGAAAATAATGGGGGGGGGAGGAGAAGTGTGAGGTTATGTGGTATGTTGGGCCTTTATTGCACGGGGGTTTGAAGTTCAAAAATTAACAAGTCCATCTGAAATTGTACAAGGTTTTGGTGTGGACTATTGAACTACTATGTGGATCTTTAGTCTCTTAACCTGAAGAAGACTTGGAGTCAGTGAAGCATAGATTCACCAGATGGATTCCTGGAATGGGGGAGCTGTTCTTTAAAGAGAATTCAAGGAAGTCAGACCTATATTTAAGTTCAAATGCATTTATCAAGACAAAAAAATCTGGGAGGATTAAGGTATTGATGCTGAGAGGTAGTTTTCTGTAGTCTGGAATGAGGTGCCTAATTTCAGGACATGGAAATGGCTATTCAGGGTTCGGGGGGGGGGGGGGGGGGTGCTTGGTGGTGGGGGAAGTGTGTGTGTGAGAGAGAGTGAGAGAACTGTACAAGGCCGAGGATTAGGTATGAGATTATTGAAAGATACAGTCAACTTGGGGGTTGGGGAGGTTGAAGAATAGCCTACTGCTTTTCTTTCATGTTATGTGTGTTCATATAAACCTACCTGCCTTCTACTGGGGAAAGTTCATTTAAAAATATTTCTCAATAACTGTTATTTTAACACTTTTAAATATGTGTGCATGTTATATTAGTTGTCCATATTTTGGAGGAAGGTTAGAAAAATACTTGTTTTAAATTTTAACTGAGAACATATGTTGGCTTTTGATTCTATAGGCTTTTCACCGACTATTAAAGGTCAGCTTCTCCATGTGGATGCAACGAGTAGCATGCTGTATCGAACTCTGTTGGAAGCAGAAATGTTAGCTGTGAGTTTTTATTTTCAATTTTTCTGAGAGACCTATCTGGCAAAGGAGTTTGGCTTTCAAAGTTAAGTGCTATTGAGCCATAGTTGATAGATCATTTGATAAATTTTATTTTTGGATGTCTGCACAACAATTTTGAAACTTGAATTCCCTATTTCTTTGTCTAGTGTGTCTTATTTATTTGCTTTTTGATAATATAAAATTAGTAAGTGGTTATTATTCCAGATGCAAAACTGGTAAGGTTGAAAATAATGTGAAAGTTTACCAGTGCAGGATGCGTGCACAGTTGTGATTCATTGTAGGTTCCAATACCACTCAATTGATTTGACTGTAAAAATCTTATCTTGTACCAGTGAGGTACTGAGATATTGCTGCAGAGTTGGGCGTACCATCTTTCGGATGCCATGCTAATTGGAGACCCCCATTAATTGAACATAGAATATAAACACAGAACAGTACAATAAAGGAACAGGTCCTTCGGCTCATGATGTCTGTGCCAACCATGATGCCAATTTAAACTTATCCCATCTACCGACACGTGGTCTATATCTCTCCATTCCCTGCCTGTTCATGTGCCTGTCTAAATGCCTCTTAAACATTGCTGTCGTATCTGCACCTATCACTTCCCCTGGCAGTGTGTTCCAGGTACCTACCACTCTGTGTTTTTAAAAAAAAAACTTGCCTCATAAGTCTCCTTTAAACTTTCCCCCTCTCACCTTAAAGCTATGCCCACTAGTTTTTGACATCTGCACCCTGGGGAAAAAGACTCTTGACTATCTACTCTAATTATGACCCTCATAACTTTCGGTCGCCTCTCAGCCTCCAATGCTCTAGAGAAAACAATCCAAGTTTGTCCAACCTCTCCTTGTAGCTAATACTCTCTAATCCAGGAACATCCTGTTGAACCTCTTTTGCACTCTCTTCAAAGCCTCCTGTAATGCAGTAACCAGAACTACACACAATACTCCAAATGTGACGTAACCAAAATTTTATACAGCTGCAACATGACTTCCCAGTTTTTATACTCAGCACCCTGACCATGAAGGCAAGTATGCTGTATGCTGCCTTTCCCACTCTATCTGCATCTGTTGCAACTTTCAGGGAGCTGTGGACGTGCGGTCCAAGATCCCTCTGTGCATCAGTGCTCCAAAGGGTCCTGCCATTTACTGTCTACCTTCCCCTTACATTTGACCTCCCAAAGTGCTTGTATCAGGTGAGGATCTGCCTGGGTGAACATGAAAGTTTTGAAGGCCATATTTATCCTGGGTGTCACAGCTGTTATTTATTCCTCAAGTGATAATACTAAAAAATTATCCATTAAATCAGTCGGATTATATTTGCCTCTTGGCCAACAGCCAGTAGTTCTGTGGAGGATTGCCAGCTGGCTGCTCCATACTGGTCAACTTTTTTGACTTGTATCTCTGTAGGTCAGACAAACCTTGGGTGAAGACTGTGCTTTGAATGCATTTTGCATCCAACTTCTCTGTTTACATTAAAGTAGCATGATCTCATTTATTTCAGTGGGTTCCCTGACACTGTGTAAAAAGGTAACGCTAGGTTTGCTATTTTTTCTTTATAATATTTTAATTAGTTTTTCAGACATTAAGGCATGCTAATTGCTACTTTGTTTTTTTTAGTTACTTAAGCTTACTTAAACTGTTTGCAAATGCTTCTGATTGTCAGAAATGTGTAAAGACTGTTCACTACTCTGAAGCAATTTGTGAGTTGTCAAAAGATCCTTGGGCTTGTGGCCACAGGATACACTGCCTGAAGCGGAGTCATTGCTCATAGCCTACTGTGTCTGATGGGAGGTCTCTTGGGTAGAGAGTGTGAGCTTGGCCTGCTCTTCATATCCAGATTAAGAAGGTACCAGCAGGCAGGGTCTTTGAGTTGTGAGTTCAGTCATTGGATGAAATCTAGTGCCAACATAATATCGTAATTTGTGGGAACTTGTTTTATACAAATTGGAAGCTGCTTTTACCACAGATAGGAAAACAAAATGATGTGCTTCTCGAAATATTTTGCTGCCAGTGTAGAAGGAGTTTTTTCTGTAGAAAGTCACTGAGTCTTATGAGGAAGGTTATATTTCTGCTTATAACTTCTTTGGCCAAGTGTTGTCTTATTTAATTTTTGTGTTACTTCATTTATTTACCTTGTTACTGATGGGCATAGCCCTCAACGTAGATCTTCAATGATTATTCTTGAAATGAGGATATTTGGAAGCAACATACATCTAAAGAAAATGTGTTAAAGTTAATAAAAAAGCAAAATACTAAATGTGCTGGAAAAATGAACCAAAACCAAAAAAAAACAGGAAATACTCAGCAGGCCAGTCAGCATCTGTGGAGAGAACATAAAACTGAGTTACTGATAGAGATGAATGACCATGCATCATAACTGGTCAGTTCTGATATGAGAAACGAAAGGCTGGTTACCCAAAATTGTTGAATTAGTTATTGAGACCTTAGGGCTGCATCACGTCTAGATGGAAGATGAAGTGCTGTTCCTTGAATTTATGGTGGGCTTCATTTGGAACAGCATAGGAGGTTAAAGACAGACAAGTCAGAGTGGGAGTGAGATGGAGAATCACAGTGAGAGGCAGCTGAATCTTGGTCATCCTTGGTGACTGAACGGAGGTGTTCTGCAGAGTTATCACCCAACCTACGTTTATTTCCCCAATGTGGGGGAGAGCAGACCTTGAGCACTGAGTGCAGAACAGTGGCACCAAATTTAGCACTCAGGATATGTTCCAAGGGAGAGTGTGAGTGGAATTAGCACAAATAAGGGTCATTATAACATGTTATATTTAGGCTTGCATTAATGATTGTGTTGCTGTGTCTGAAACCTGACACAAACCCCTACCCTCCCCTCTGCTGCATCAGGAACCTCGTTAGGGGCTCAGCCCTCCACTGGTGCACCCACAGCAATGTAATGGTTAAAGTCAGCTCATTTTCACATGGCGTGGTGTTGACTGAGCCACCAAGGCTAAATGGTTCTGTGTGGAGTGAACCACAGAAGCAATGTGCAATGGTTGCTTGTAGGGGCTAATGTTGGGTGGGCTGAGATGAACAGAGTGGCTGCTCGGCACTGAGATGTGGTGCTCAGATGCTCCCTGGCTGGCATTAAGAATGCGGGCCATTGCTGAGGACTAATGGTGGTTGCTCTGTACGTTGCTTGACTACCCAGGTTCTCCATTCTCTCTCATCAACTCCTGTTTGATATGATGGAAGGATCTGTCTCCCTTTTTGTTTGACTGCATAACTAACAAACTACCAAAAAGGTTTTGTGGACATGGATTGCTTCATTATCCAATGAATGGTAAATGGCATTGAATACAGCAGTCATCACTTTTCCTCACTGACAGAGGAAGGAAGGTTACTGTTGAAGTAACTGAAGATGTTAGCATACAGGGCACAAAGTGTGGAGCTCCTGTGGTGATGTCATGGTTTGAAATGATTTTACAGGTAGACCATCCATGCTGGGTGTTGTTTGGACCAACCCTCATCTTTGCTATAGCCTGCATGCCTTTTACTCATTATGTTTTTTTTTAATATATTTCCCTTTTATTTTCAACTAATTGTACCCGCCTACTGCAACTGTGGCCTTGGCAAATGTGCTTTACTCCCTTGTCGTTTGTTCTCACTACTGAACACCTGACTGCTTTCTGATTTATTATTCTGATTTGAGTTTTATTGCATAATTTATACCATAGATTCCAGCTAATTTTGACAAATGTTAACAAAAATTAGTAGTCAAATAACATTGTTATTTTGAACCAGTTCATGGGGGCAGATGATTTTAGTGAACATTAATTATTATTTTCTGTCCTGGTGCTCTCTTTGGCTGGCTACATAGAGTGTGATGCATTCTGGTTGGTTGCTCACATTAGGGAAAGTACTTTCCATTGCATAGGATCTGGGTATGCATTCTGATGTCCACAAATGGTTTTAATTAATGAAACTGTCACCTTTAACACCAAGCAACAAAAGTACAATTTGGAAGATCTGGAAATCAAATGTATTCATGTTGATTAAAGTAATTTTAATAATATTTGAATGATGCAAGGAGTTTTGAATTGGAAATACCAAGCCATGCTGTTTTCGCTGCATAGTGTCCTGATTTATCAGAAAAGATTCAACAATCTTTCTGGCTCTTTTCACATGAAGGTTTTAAGAAAGGTTTAGCAAATTGCACAGTAACTGCTTAAAACACTGAAGTTGATAAAGCTTGCTTTCTCATGATAACAGTTACACCAGAGCTGGAGCTGAAGCTGAATCCACTTGGTGAACCAAACGCTGCAGGCTAAGTTCACTCCAAATACACTGTACCTTTCGTGTGTGTGTATGACCCAGCCAAGTAAAGACTTTTTAGTATAAGTGACCAAAAGCTTCATTTAAAATAAAGCAGTTTTAATGAGTGTCTTAAAAAGAGAACTGAGAATTATTACTCTTAGTCTATCTTTGACCTTTCCCATAACTGAGCTGAGTTATGATCCTTACCACCACGTTACTTTTCCATTGATACTTCTTCCACCTCCAGCTTTATCACTAAAATTAAGTCCAGGAATGCATTCTCTCATTGTTCCTCAGGTCAACCCAAGTTCTCTTTAACTTTTCCAACACAATATCCCTTTCGATTGTAACTGTTTCTTTAACCAGTATTCATACACTTTTCCTTTTGTATACTCTTTATATTATTGTGTCTGAAAATCCTGTAACCAGGAATATTAAGCTGTTATTCCTATCCTTTAACTTGTTTTTCAATAATAGCTACAATATTTTACCTTGCAAGTTATATCTGTGGCCTTAACTTATCAATTTTGTTTCCTAGACCTTTTCCTTTGTAATGTATGTCATTAAGCACTGCCAAAGATTTTTTCCCCATGTGCCTTCCAAACTTATTAATACCCTGCCTTCTATATCCAGCTTTGGCTCTGTTTTCATCTGAAATTACTTAGGGTTCTAATCTTTGAGCATGTTATTATAAACGTTTTGCAATGACAAGAGCAAATTTCCTGATGAGGATATTGGTCCTGATCCTGTTGAGCTGCAACCAATTTATTTTGCACAGGTCCCGTCTACTTAGAAATTAGCCCATATGCACCAGGGGTCTAATGTTTTCTCTATTGCGCCATCTCCAGTGGTGCTTACTTCTGCCTTATTCACTGTCCTATTTCTGTACTTAGTAGGGTGGAGCAATGGGTGGTTGACCTTTAAAAGAATGGTCATGCTGCTGTTTAAGATTTATAGATGAGGGTATAAACTACAAGGAAGAAATAAAAGGAAAATACAAATGAATGGGAAACATCAGGGCAAGTATTAATTTTAAATAATTCTAACAAAGAACTTATGGGGGACAGAGGAGTATCAGTGCCTTGAATGTTATAGTTTTTGTAGGAACATATGTTTATTAATTTCAATTCATGTATTAATTTAGTTTATTATCCATCAAGAATACTTTTTAATTCAACAAGACAAATTAGCTTTGATTTGCTAATGAAGTAGTAGTGTTGTTTGAACTGCTAACATGAATAGGAACAGATTTTGCAATGAAAAGGTAGGCTGACAGTATTCACCACTGACCTTGGGTAAAAGTAAATAGGATTCTACCTTTTGCAATTCTCTCAGTGGGAATTTGCAGAAACCACTGGAGAATTCTTTGTTGCAGGCTTCCTGTGTTATAAATCCTTGATGTGGGGCACCGTGTGGGGTGGCCAAAAATAACCATTCCCAGGAAATGAGAAAATTGTCATCCTGCAAAGTCATGCCACCAGACAAATGTCTTTTTTGGAAACACACAGTGCTTCTGAGTGTTTGAGAGATTCAAAAGAGTCAAAAGCTTTTAAAACTTGTATGAAAAAATAGTTTAAAGTAAGCTTGAAATAAAAAAAAACTATTACATTTTCAAACATTTTATGTCACATTCAAATAATTTTAAACTATGTAAATTAACTTGTCATTAGAGATTTAAAAAATGTAAATGTTTAGAGCTATTTTAAAACTCTATTTTAAATTACCCAACTCGTTACCAATGGAACTTGCAATTTCTCTTGAAAAATTAATTCCAACTGCTCTTGGATGTGGCACAGAACTTTTGGGCAAATTCGGATTCTAAGTTTTGGCCAGTTGACAGTTGCATTCACACACTGAAGTCTGTGATAAGTTTAATGTTGGAGCACAACCTTCCATCTCTGATTCTGCGCTTGTGTGCACATGGTTGGAAACAACATTGTTGCTATCAGTTTCACAGGACAGTGATGGCAAATACTAACACTTTTGTCAATATTGCTCATCAATATCTCATCCACAGCTGAGTTTGTGTTTTATCATACAGTTAATTCTTGAATTTTTATGCTCTATGTTAATTGATGCATTAAAATTTTTCATTTTAGTTTCATCTCAATGCCACCTATCAAAGGATATGGAACATGCCTCAGGAGTGGCAATGTGAAATTGAAGTATATAAGGCAACGTACCATTTTATTTTTGCTCAGAAGAACTTCTTTACTGGTAAGCTTGTCTTGTTTTTAAAATATGGAAATTATAGTTGGATTCATTCCTGTTCATATCTGCTAGATCTGAGAGGGCTGTTTATACACATGGCTATTTGGCAAGTCAAGGTCAAGGGTTCTGTTCAGGTGAAGAGGTTGGAAGATATTTTGGAATTGGAGTGCAAACTTAATTTAGTTTCCAATTTAAACCCATGCATTTTGTTCTTATTTTGTATTTGCATTGTAAAGATCTACCTCAAAGCTTTCTAAATTGTCGATATAGGAATCACAAGTGGATAGTGTCAGTGTTGGATGCTGGAATTCTTGGCTTATTTCTATTCACCAGAAATGCGCTTTTGCATTGGTAATGTTAAACTGGCGCCTTTCATTTGAATGTTTAGAATTCCTGTTAGTTCCCATTTAATTTCATTACATCATGATTCCTATTGTAATTGAGCACTTAATCGTTAGCAGAATTTGGATAGACTTGAAAGGATTTTTTTAATGAATACTTATATGATTTTGCCTTACATATATAAATGTTTGGGTTAAACAATACCTCTTGCTAATAAAATAAATTTTCCGTTTGCTCTTTTATTTTCTCTAATCCGTGACTCTCAGATATCAAGCTGAGGATGAGGGGAGGTATGTTGACTGCATATTAGTAGAGGGATAATATTCAAATCATAGCAAGAGTTTTTTTTGTCCCCTTGATGTTTGAGAAATCCATCATTACTCATCAATCAGTGTAAAAGAAATTCAATACAGTGTACCATAAATAGAATGAAATCCAGACAATGGTGGTGATCACTGATGTACTTGCGGGTTCTCCCCAGTTTATGAATGCCCCACTTATTGACAGCCTGTACATAGGAATGAGCATTTGGGATGCTGGCTGGATAGATTTGCCGGCAACTGTGGGGCTGCAGGCATCTTCTGCTACCTGTGAATTCAGTTTGTGGCTACATTTCCGATCTGCGAACTGTCCGTGTTTCAAACAGTTCACAGAAGCGGAACTCTGCCACAACCTGGGGATTACCTGTATTAGCTTGAACTAGCTTTGAGGATATTAATAATATAGATTCTTATGACCTTGAAAAGAGGAATGTGGCTTAATCTGATGAAGAATGATTATCAAATAGCCTAAGGCTATCTTCCAAGTGCTGATAAATTCTCAGATTTTTCACTTTATTAGGGCTGAACATTCACTTCATTGATTTTTCTATGATTTTGTTGTGAAATTGCACATTTTTAAAATGATGGACCAAACAATGTACAATCTTATCTTAATTACAAAAGAGGGCCACCTTAGAGCAAAGAAATGTAATATATTTGATACTTCACAGAAAGAAGTATAATTTGATAGCAGATTCAATATTTGGTACCTAGACTTATCAAATTAACATAGTTTTGAACGGCCAAAATTTTCAGGTCATTCTAATGTACCTGATCTCAGTGGTTTGTGAAAATATGTCCTATTTCCATTTGATTTGAAAATTTGATAGTGGTTAATTAATTATGCAGATTGTTTTGGTTAACGTTGCTCCTGTTTGCAATTTGAAATTACATTGGTTCACATTAGAGGAGGTGGGTGTTAGAATATAAAGCTTTTTCAGGTTCTGGAGATATGGCAAGGACAAAAGATTCTGTGAATGCCCAGCATGACCATTAACATATGAAGGATATTAATTCTCTTTATAGACCCATTTGCTAGATACAAGAGTAAAGTGTTTGCCAGCCTTAGATAAAGTATCAGTAGTTATATAGCTCACTAATAAATTACCCAAGGTCTTGTTTCCCTTGTTCTCTATAATGCATCACTTGATAGAGCTGCTATTTTGAATTTCTTCACTTACTACAGGTGTTCCAATCCCAAGTTGATTTTACTGAGTTTATAAATTATCTGCAGTTTTGTTCAGAATGATATGAAGAACTGATTTGATGTACTTGCTGTCTTTCTATCAATGTTTATGGGTAATGAGGCCTCACTCCTCTCCTGTCAGGGAGAAAGAAGGTGATGCATGTTTAGAGGCCCATGGCAAGGCTAGGATATTTAATGAATACTTTATAACAGTTTCTCTCAGGAAGAGGATGCTGACGAAAGGATGGTAGAAGTGAAGCTAGTACAGAGTGAAAATTTATAAACAGCATGTGCTGGAATGGATAAATCACTTTGTGATGGCTTGGATATTAAATTATTAAGGGAAGTTGGGGTGAGATAACAGAAAAAACTTTCCATATTCTTCTAATCTTCCCTAAATACAGGGGAAGTCCCAGATGATTGGAAAGGGGCAAATGTGATGCTGGTTCAGGAAAGTGTGTGTGAACATTCCTAGTAAATACAGACTAGCCTGTTTAACTCAAGGGTGGGTAAAGCTCTGGGAACAATAATTGGGGAAAAATAGGCCCTTGGTTTGATTTAATTAAGGAGAGAGGGCATGGATTTGTAAAAAGGCTCATCATGTTTGACTTTTTTTGTTTAAAAAAAAGTTGAGGAAAGGAATGCAGTGGACATTGTTTGGGTGTTAAGGAAGCCTTTAACAAAGTGCAACATAAGGGTTGGTTAGCAACATTTGAGGTTTGTGGAATAAGAGAGCCAGTGTCAGCATGAATGGGGGAAAAAAAACGTTGAAGGACAGAAAGCAGCGCGTGATGGTAAATTTTGTTTGTCAGACTGGAGGATGATAGACAATGACGTTCCTTAAGGGTCTGTGCTGGGATCACTTTCTTTTGTCTTGACTTATGTTGCTATCGTGGATATTGGATTTGCAAGCAAAAGTTCAAAGTTTGCCAGTGATACCAAAGAGAGGTGTAGCCAAAACGAAGATGATACCAGTTGATTGCAATGGGACATAAATAGGCTGGCAGAATGAGGAGACAGGTGGCAGATGGAGTATGAGATGACACATTTTGGCAGGGTTGAGAAGGCAATACAGGCTTCATGATGCAGTTCTAAAGGGTGTTAAGGAACACAGACCTGGAGGTTCATTTGGATAGACTTTTGAAGTTGGTAGGTGATTTTTATCAGCAGAGCTTGTGTTCCTGGCCTTCATGAATACATGTAATGAGTACAAAAGCATCTTTACAAAAGATGGACAGGAGCTGTTCAGGTTAGTTTATGTACAAGGACTGGAGGCTGCAGATTTCAGGTTTTGATTGGAAGACAGGAAGAACTTTTTATACACAGCAAATGGAAATTACCTGGAACTTGCTGCGCAATGTGGTGACTTTGGTTTCCTCCATGTTGAATACCACTTGGCAGAAGCACTGAGGCAGCAAAGATACAGAATGTGCTCTAGGTGCAGGGCTTTGTTGCTCTTCTGGCAGATCCACGGGTGATCTAGACTGGGTTTAAAGCAGGTGGTTAAAGAGGACTTCTTGATTACCCGCATTCATCAGTGTTAAACTATTTTTGCTAATTATTTGTCCATTCTGCAAGTTTATTAATGTTCTCCTGTAATATGTTACATTTCTCTGTATTGATGATTGTCCCAATTTAGTATCATTTGCAAATTTGACATTGTGTTTTTGATTCCAGAATTTCAATTATTAATCTAAATTGACAATGGCAATTCTTGAATCGATCTTGTGGAACACCACAACCCATGATCCTTCATTTCAAAAAGCTTTCCTTTACTCCTATTCTTTTTTCTGTACTGAAGCTGTTTTGCAACATTCTGCTACTTGTCTGCAATCTGTGATCTTTATTATTAGTTAGTAATTGGATACCTTATCAATGGCCTTCTGAAAATCTAGATGAATTATATCCACTGTAACCATTATCCACTCCAAAAGATTCAGAAAGCTCAGTCAAGGATAGATTTCACATTTGAAATACGTGCTGACAATTCAGTAATGTATTTTCCATTTCTAGACTTCTCACTTTTAATCAGGATTCTATTATTTCCCCCATCATTGGTGTTAAGCTGACTGGCCCGTAGTTTCCTGAATATGATCTCTTCCCCTTAAATATAGGCATCATGTTAGCTAACTGCTAATCCCTTGGCACTAATTTTATTAACAAATTGTTGAGTATGTGTTTTAATACTTCTGCTATCGCTTCCCTAGGTTCTTTTAAAGTGCATGAATGCAATTTATTGCAGACCAGAGATGCTTATCCTTTTTTGAGTTTGGCTACTTTCAGTTAAGATATCTTTTTTTTCTATCATAAGTGCACTTATTGTTTTACTCCTTTCATCATCCAACATACCTGTTCTATCTCCCTGCTAAAAACTGAAGCTAAGTAATGATTTAATGTTCTGCCATCTATCTATCATTACCTGTGGTATTGTCATGCCATCCTAACCTTTTTTAATTGATGTGCTTGTAAACTTTTTTCTATTTCATGTTCATTTATAACTTAATTTCATAATTCCTCTGTCTTCCTAATTATTCTTTTGATCCCTTTTGAGTATTTTCTCTTATGCTGTCTTCCACTATACTTTAAAAAAAATATGCCTCATTCCTTGCCCTCGGTTGTTTCTTTGTTTTTATTCATTCATGGAGTCTCATGAGTATTTAGTTAGTTCTTTCGTTGGAATGGGATTTACTTCCTGCATTTTTGACACAATATAAATGTTTTCATTTATTTGCCAATATTTTTGCTCTTCTGAAGTCCCATACTCAGCACACTTACCTTCTCTTCAACATCAACCTAATTTTTATTACATTTATGTCCTTCTCTATTATCATCTTAATGCATTTTAGAGCATAGTATGTTAATCTAAATTAACAATGGCAATTCGTGAATCGATCTTGTGGCCAGATGTTGACCAGATGTTCACATATTTGTACTTCTCATGCCTGCTGTGGTTCATTCCCTATTACTGAATCCAATAATTCACTTATCCATTCACTTATCTGCTTTGCCAACTATTTATGCTATCCTTAGTAAGTACTGGTACTCCACCTTTTGTTTTAAACTTTGTCTTTTCTGAGTAGATTATACCCTACTATGTTTAAGTCTCAATCCTGATTTTTCTTTGACCATGCCTTAATAATTCCTAATGTTTAGTTCTAATGCATAATTTACTCCAGCACCCTGCTTTATAGAAGACAGTACCTTATCTTCAATTTTACTCACTTCATGGCTAATCTATTTTGTTAGACTTCTATAACTCTGTTTGCTCCCTTGCTGTCAATGTTGCTCTTTCCTGAGCTGTATTTCCCTGTTTTATTTGTATTTCAGTTGTTTATGACCTTTTGTAAGTCATACTACATACTATTTTAAAGCTTTTGCTACCCAATATATGTCCTTTCCCTGTTATATGGGTCCCAAACTGTTCATGTTGATTCTGTCCCATAGGTACAGCTCTTTCTTGTCTCAACCAGTGTTGCTGTCCCATAAAGAGGAACCCTTTTTTCCCCACACTGGCCTTTTAGACATGTGTTAATTCCCAATATGTGTGCTTCTTGGCCAGTTTAAATATGCCTCAGGCAGTAATCCAGAGATTTAAATCCTTGGGTCCTAAATTGAAAACCAGAATCTTAACTCATGTTCCTTTCACATGGACCTTAATCTGTTCTTACTTATGGATCACAACAACTAGATTTATTGCTCTCCAGCCACTATGAGATATCCTCCTTCTGCTATTAGGAAGGCAACACATCCTTGGAGACGCTTCTTGACTGCAGTAGACCCTATCCGTCCCCATACTTATTGACTTCTCTATCCTCCACACTCAAGGGACTCCTGAACTACAGTGCCTTGGTGTATTTTTTGGCTGTTTACCTTGCAATCTTTCTCCTTGCCCTCAGAGATGGTGAATGCATCTACCTGTTGGATTGGCCAAGATTTGTGGGACCTCCCTTCTCAGCCTCTCATCAATTCCCATTATGAAGCTCCCCACCAATAACTTTGTCTCCTTCCTATGAACCTATGTTTCTTATGGGATGTGTCTCTATTCTGGATAAAACAGTCTAGGAATTCCTCCCCCACTCTTGTCTCCAATTTGCACTCTAGCTCATTGAGCTAAGAGATTAGGAATAGAGTCTCTTCATGTGGATGTCCTTGCTCATGACTGTCCAGCTGTTCATAGGCTCTCGCATACTGTTCATGTTCACGCACAACCAGCCATATCTTTGACTAGCTTTATTTAGTTCACTCAATTAGTTAAAGTCTTTATTCTATTATTGTATTTTTATTTAAACAATTTTGTTAGTTAAGCTATAAATCTGACACAGCAAGTTATAGTTTTCTAGTCATAGTTTAAAATGTTTGCCTTACGTGAAAGATATCTTAACATTCCCCAGGCAATCACCTACCTGTTGCCTTCTGATGTTACTTCTAGAGTTCCACTCTTCTGTGCCATTTTAAACTCTGAGCCACTCTTTCCTACAACTTTTAAACTCATAGAGCCTCTGTCTCCCATGCTGCCTTGAAACTTGCAGAACCCCTTTCCCCCACAATGCATTTGAACACACAGATTGTTCCTCTCCTGCTTTGTTTCTAATCTCACAGAGCACACTGATTTTTAATGAGGAGAACCTTGTTACTCTGTTTTATTTTAAATTTCTCAACCAAAGATTTAACCAAAGCCCTCTTGATCTGCCTCATTGAGTTGTGAATGGTGGTGGATGAGTAATTAACCAATGGGATGAGGCAACTTGATGACCATTCTCATCCTTAAAAGATGACAGGCCCAAGCTGCAAATGCAAAAGGCAAGGCTGTAACATTTGCAGCCATCTTCAGCAAGCAGTGGTAAATGAATAATTCTTAGGTCCCACCATCAGATGTTCCCTTATTTATTCCAATGGAATAATCAAAGCTGAGTGCACTGGCTGTAGGAAAAATTATAGGCCCTATCAACATAAGTGCTTCAGTAGTAGAGTCACCATTCCAATATAACACCCCAACGTGGAAAATTACAAACACCTAACTGTCCACAGGGTTAAATAAAAAGGACAAAATGAATCCGGCCAACTACTGGCCCATTGTCCTTCTCCCTTTCACGTCAGTAATTGATAGAGGAACTATCAGGAATAGCTCCTGAGGTACCCGACTACAGTTGAAATTATAGCTTTCAGATTTGGTTTGAACGGGAGTTGACATTATATGTATAGTGTCTCTCAAGCATCCAATATCAGCTTGACCCAGAGGCTACTGGGACTTGAACACAGGCATCCAATTTAGTCTTTTAAATTAAATTCAGTGAGGAAAGATTACATTACTCTAATTGTTAGTTGAAAGCTGCCTAAAAGGATGACATAATTTTATTATTGGTCAGAGTATCTGCTTTTATCATCACCACTTGCTTTTAACTCTTAACCAACAATTGTGTGAGCTCCTTGATGTTGCTCTAAACCATTGCAGTAGTACTAAATACATTTATACAAATGCAAGTTGGGGTAGAGATGTAACAAGTAGATCGTTGCGTTTTCAGGAAAGAATCACTGTTTTGCATGTCTGTGTTGATAATAGAAAAATCTATATTGGAAGAAAGCAGTCATTCACATCAAAGGAGTAAAGCAATGCTATTAATTAAATCAGGAAATGAGTCACTTTCATCTTTCAAGCAACTGAATCTTTAAATATATTAATATTGTAGACTATTAACAATTTCTTCCTGTGGCACCACTGTTCTGAATGTATCTAATGTCATTTTGATCATAGTATCCACCATACAAAAGAATTAAGAAAACACAGTAAACATTAGCCATTTTTCAGAACATTCACAAACTACGATATTACTTGGATAAAGTGCCTTTGGTTACCTCAGGATAGCGTAGGAGGGGATGCTTATGGAACTTTCTCATGGTCAACTTCACCAGCCACCTAGAAGTGAACTTTGTTCAGATGCCCAAAGTGGAAAGATTAATAAACATATTCTGATACACATTTGTTATGAGGATGTCATGAGAGTGAGTGTGCTTTCCGTCACTGAAGTTTTTAAATGAAGCTTTTCAAATCAGTTCAGCTTTTAAAGATTCTGCATTATGATGTGGTTTACATTGCTAATTGGGACTTGGTAAACATTACTTACATTTCTGTTAAATTGTTATTTCAAAGTGTAACCATTTGTTAATTGTATATCACCATGAGCCACAAATAGGCTGCTTTACTTTTACTCTTGCAACCTCTTCTGATTATATCTTTTACTTCCTACTTTTCAGCTCAAGGCTTTATAGGGATGTGTAGCAGTATCAGTAGAATAAATTATAAAGCAAATTTTCAAATGCAATTTAAAAATAAATTTCAAATTAAGCACAAGATGTACTTAGACATTGTAGGAACATAGGAATGGAAATAGGCCATTAGGACAATAAATCTGTTCTGTCGTTTAATGAGGTTTTGACTGATTTGTCACCAAGCTCCACGTAATAATGAGAAGTCTGGTTAATCTTGTACCTCAGCCTACCTGTTGCAGATGCATCTGTCCATAAATGCACAGATAGGTGTGGGCACTGCAGTCCCTGCAGTTGGAAGGGGAGAAACACGATCCTATTTTCACATTGAGAATACTGTGGTGTTATGTGGCACTACTGTTGTGCTAAGTAGGATAGGCTTAGAACAAGTTTGCCAGATCAAAGAGGGTATGCATCGTGAGGCAACAGAAATGTACTTCACTACAGTCTTACCCAATGGTCTGCTATATCCTGTGCTCTACCGTTGCAATTAAGCCAAGGGATCAACTCTGTTCCAGTGTAGAATGCAGAAGGGCATGCTGGGAGGCAACAGGCTTACCTTAACATGAGATGCCAATGATGTGAAACTGCAACATAAGACTACAAGTGCCTTATTTGTCTACCTGCACTACACTTTCTCTGTAACGGTAACACTATATTCTGTTATTGTTTTTCTTTTGTACTATCTTAGTGTCGTTATGTATGGAATGATCTGCCTGGATGGTATGCAAACAAAGCTTTTTACTGTATTTTGGTGCATATGACAATAATAAACCAGTTACTAATTACCAATTGCCTTCCCTTTGTTAGTTTAAATGCTCTCCAACAGCACTAACCAACACCCTGCAGGGATATTGATCCCACCTTGCAATCCTTGTACAACTCTTGCCTCCACCAGAACGGACCAATATTCCAAGAATCTAAAGCCCTTGATCTTCTATCATCTCTTCAGTCATGTGCTCATTTGCACTATCCTCCTATTTCCGGCTTGCTGGTGCTTTGTATTGCAAGGGATCTGGAAATTGTAACCTTAGACTGTCCACTTTCTTCCTGCCCCTTCCTCTCACCCCTTCACTCCAGTGTTTGCAGCTGCTTGGTGACATCTTTAACTCTAGCATCTGGGAGGCATCATATTCTATTCTGAGATTGTCCCTTTGAGCAGATAAGTGCCTGCTTGCCTTTCTTGCCTATTGAATTCCCCCTTTTGAAGAATTCCTGTCTTTTCAACACTTCTCTTTGTACATTTGAGTCAACTGCAATCCCATGGGCTTGACTCTGGCTACAGTACAGTGCAAATGCAAAGTTATTATAAATTACAAAATAAGTAAATAGTGCAAAAAAAGGAATAACAAAGTAGTGTTCATGGACTGTTCAGAAATCTGATGGTAGAGGAGAAGCTGCTGCTCCTAAATCGTTGAGTGTAGGTCTTCAGGCTCCTGTACCTCCTCCCTGATAGTAGTAACGAGAAGAGGGCATGTCCCAGATGGTGTGCGTCCTTAGTGATAGATGCCGCCGCCTTCAGGCACTCACTACCTCTTGAAGATGTCCTTGATGGTGGGGAGGGTTCTGCCCGTGATGGAGCTGGCTAAGTCTACAAGCCTCTGCAGCCTCTTACCAGGCTGTGATGCAATCAGAATGTTCTCTACTGTATATCTATATAAATTTGCAAGAGTCTTTGGTGACATACCAAATCTCCTCAAACTCCTAATGAAGTAGAGCTGCTGGCGTGCCCTCTTTGTGATTGATACTCAGGAACTTGAAGCTGCTGACCCCTTGATGAGGACTGGTGCGAGTTCTGCCAACTTCCCCTTCCTGAAGTCCACGATCAGTTCCTTGGTCTTGTCGATGTTGAGTGTGAGGTTGTTGTTACAACACCATTCAACCAGCTGATCTATCTCACTCCTGTACGATGCCTCGTCGCCATCTGAGATTCTACCAACAACAGTAGTGTCATTGGCGAATTTATAGATGGTGTTTGAGCTTAGCCACACAGTCACAAGTGTAGAGAGAGTAGAGCTGTGGGTTAAGCACGCATCCTTGAGGTGCACCTGTGTTGGTTGTCAGCGAGGAGGTGGTGGTGTTACTAATCTGCACTGACTGTGGTCTCCCGATAAGGAAGTTGAGGATCCCGTTGCCGAGGGAGGTACAGAGGCCCAGGTTTTGAAGCTTGTTGATTAATGCTGAGGGGATGATAGTGTTGAACGCCGAGCTGTAATCGATAAACAGCAGCCTGACGTATGTGTTGCTGTTGTCTAGGTGCTGCAAGGCATAGTGGAGAGCTAGTGAGATTGTGTCCACTGTAGAACTGTTGTGGCAGTAGGCAAATTGCAGTGGGTCCAGATCCTTGCTCAGGCAAGAGTTAATTCTAGTCATAACCAACCTCTCAAAGCACTTCATCACAATAGTTGTGAGTGCTACCAGGCGAAGGTCAGTAAGAAGGACAGAAGGGATAAACTAGGGAACTACAGGCCAGTGAGCCTTGCAGAGGGTGGTAGTGGGGGCCACTGGTTGGTGGTGTGCTGCAGGGATCTCTGCTGGGTTCTGTTGTCTGTTATCTGTGTTAATGATTTGGATGGGAGTGTTGGGGACCTGATTAATATGAGCGCAGATGACACCAAAGTTGGTGGTATGATAGCTAGTAAAGAAGTTTGCTTAAGGTTACAACAGGATATTGATCAACTGGGAAAGTGGCCGAGGAATGGCAGATGGAATTGAACTCAGACAAGTATGAAGTATTTTGGGAAGTTAAACCAGGCCATTACATACACGGTGAATGCCAGAGCCCTGGGGAGTGTTGTTGAACAGAAAAACCTAGGGGTACAATTGCATTGTTACCTGTAAGTGACCACACAGGTAGACAGGGTGGTGAGGAACGAGTTGGGATGTCATGTTATAGTCATACAGATGTTGCTTAGGTGGCACTTGGAGTATTATGTACAGTTCTGGTTGCCCATCGGCATGAACAATGTGATTAAGCTAAAGAAGATACAGAAAAGATTCATATTGCCTGGATGGGAGTGCTTGAGTTCTAAGGAGAGATTGGAAAGGCTGGGTCTGTTTTCCCTGGAGCAGAGGAAACTGAGAGGTGACATGATCGAAGTATATAAAATAATGAGAAGTGTAGATAGGGTAGATAGCTAGAGGATTTCTAATACTAGAGGGCATAGGTTTAAGGTGAGAGGGAGGAAGTTTACATGGGATTTGAAGGGTAATTTTTTCCACACAGAGTAGTTGGTATCTGGAATAAGGAGCCAGAGGAGGCATCTGGACAGGAACTTGAATGCCAAAGGCATAGAGGGCTATGGAGTTAATGCAGGTGTGAGATTATTATGGCCATGCATGATGGCCAGCATGAACGTGGTGGGTCACAGGGCTTGTTTCTACACTGTACAACTCTGACTGAGAAGCTGAAATGCATTGAAGCTGTGCTCTATGCGATAAGCTATTGTCTATCTTTGCTCATCAGTAAACTTCAAACTCGGATTAGAATGGCAAATATTAAATATACAAGAATCTATGCTGTATCCTGTCCACTATCTCTACTTCTTCTTTCCAGCTGCTCAGTCAATTTCTTAGTCAAGTCAATAATTTGCCATCATTATTATGAGCTTTAACCTGCTAACAATATCTTTTGAGAGACTATCATACTCCTTCTGAAAATCCATATAAATAAAATCTATAATGTTCCTTTGTCTGCTAATTCTACACTTCAAATAATTCATGCCTAATCTACCTTTTAACTGATCTGTATTGGCATTCTGTTCAACTTGAAAATTTTCAATTAATCAATCACTTTCCTTAATTATAGACTCTAGTAATTTGATGTCATAGTGGTGCAGCAATTAGTCTTGCTGCCTCAGCTCCAGAGACCTGGGATCGATCCTGAAGTTGCATAGTGAATTTGTGACATTTACAAGTTTTCCCTGTGACCTCGTGGGTTTCCACCAAGTGCTCAAATTTTCTCCAACATGTTCATAGCTTAATTGGCTGTTGTAAATTACCTCTTTGTGTAGGGAAGTGGCAGAACTATCAAAGGGTAGTTGATGGGCACGTGAAATGGAGTTGCAGAGCTATGGGAAATAGGAGAGGGGATGATGAGCCTTGTGATTTTCTTTCCTGTTGGAGACAGCACAGACCTGAGAGGCTGAATGGTCTCCTCCTGTTTTATTAAGATGTCAGGTGAATGTATATAATTCCCAAGTTTCTGTTCTTTAAATTCATTTTGAAATAATTCTTGTTATTTTTGCTAATTTCTAATTTTTCTAATAATTTTTGAATATTGTTTAACCCTTGTGCAATCTTTTTTCAAGACTTAATACAAGATTGGGCTAGTGATAGTGCTCCTGATATCTACTCATTTGTTCCATACACTTGGAAATTAAAAGTGATGTTTCATCAGTTTGAGATGATCTGGGCAGCAAATCAACACAACTGGATAGATTGCTCTACCAAACAGCAGGAAAATGGTAAGAAGCTTTTAAAAAAAAGCCTTTTTATTTCATTATAAAGTTATGCGATTTGCCCATGACCTTTATCAAAAGAATTAAAATTGTATCTTGGTGTGACCCAAGGATTCTGTTTGTGTTATTTGCTTGCATGTTGAATTGTTTCAAATGGTTGTGATTGAATGTCACTTTTAGTAGAATTCTGACTTTGAATGACCTGATTGTTGTACAACGTGACTTTCAAAGGGAAGCAGAGATTTATCTATTGTGCTAAGAAAGCTATACAAAATTGACTCTCAAGGTCTTTCAATTTTTACGTAAATTGGTTATTAAAAAATGCCAAACTGGTGAATTTTATTCTTTTTTGTCAGTAATTGGAAAACACAACATTGTTGAAAAATTTGAACACATTGCCGACAGAGGGTCAATCTGAGGATTAGACATAATTTTTAAACAGGGCTTGTATGATACAAAAAGCATTTGACGTGCTGAAGACAAACCCATATTTTTTTCTTTGTATTAATGTTGGTAGTTACTGCAAGATGACAAGCATTTTTGCTTGCTCCGATGTTAGTGCTCCAGGCATGTGTTCATTTTGAGCACTGCCAGAATACAATTAAAATTTACATTTTATCTTCAAGCTTCTGGTTTGAGAAATTCCTGCGTTCTGCTTGTATTATAGGGCTTGGCCTTAAAATCACAAATTTTTACTTTCTCTCCCACCAGTTTCTCAGTTTAAAAACTCTTTCCACATGGACTTGGTTTTTACCGGCTAGGATTCCAATGGCCTGGGTATCCTGACCTCCATGAGTTTAAAAAGAAAAACACTTATGATAGAGACCACTAGTCTCCTAAAAATATATACTTTTCCTCTTCACCCATTCTTAGCATTAAAATTCCCCTCAATATTTTAACATGGATCGGATATTAAATAGGTACAGTTTTGTCAAAAAAAAATCTACTTTTGTGAATGGCTATGTTTAGAATTGCGCAGGGATCTCACACACCTTTGCAAGAAACAACATGTATTCTCATGTTAAATCTGTGGCAAGTTATTTTTAATAGTCTCCTCTTCAATACACCAGCCAATCAGTAGATGCTTTTTTAAAATTGTTTATTTGAGCTGAAGTGGTAGTGATGCAGAAAAGTAATATTATTAGTGCTGTTATTGGGGAGCCAAATGGACATTGGAAGAACTTGAATATTAGTCTGATTAATCTTTTATTTCTAAAGGTGTAGGAAAATTTTGAGGATCTGTTCTTTTTACCATATTCATTTTTGAAGCAGATTTCTAGAGGATGTAGATCATGTGTGTTTTCAATGTCCTGAAGTTCTTAAGCTAACCAAGGCCAATTCATCAGCATTTGCAAAAAGCCATGACTTTGTGGAAGGAGCTCAGGGCAACATCAGGACTGATCCCTGTGGGAGCCCATTATTGATTGTGTGCGGGTGGCTGATTTGACTTGCACAAAAAAACTGTCAGTTGCTGATCATAAAATTAATTGCAGGTTCTCACAGCAAATGAATTTGGAGAATTTCAGAATATGCCTGTGCCCCATATAGTGGCATACTCATAAGAGCTATCAACAAATTTCTTCCTTTGTATATAAGGACATGAAAATGCTGCGTGGGACTTCATTTGGTGAATCTTATTGTCTATTAATCTCTTATGGAGGCCAGTGTCCTTGAGTGTACTAGAAGCAATAAACAATGCCATATGTTGTGTCTAACACACAATCATATTAGAAACACTACATATCACTGTTCCCTCCCTTGAATTCTCTCACTTCCGTGTCCTTCTCCATGGTAAATACAGACAAGCAGTATTAATTTAAGACCTCCCTCACTTCTTTTGGCTCCACACGTAGATTACCACACTGATTCTTAAGGGGATCTACTCTCTCTAGCTACCCTTTTGCCCTTTATAGAATTTCTTAGGATTCTCCTTTATCTTATTTGCCAGGGATATCTTGTGGTCCCTTCTTGTCCTTGTAATTTCATTCTCAAGTGTACTCCTATGTCCTTTATACTCTAAGGACTTGCTTGATCCCAGCTGCTTATACCTGACATTTACTCCTTTTTCCTGACCTGACTCTCAATATCCCTCATAAACCGAAGTTCCCTAATCTTGCCAGCCTTGCCCTTCACTCTAACAGGAACTCACTGGCCCTGAACTCTTCCAATCTCACTTTAAAAGCCTCCCACTTACCAGACATGCTTTATTTGCAAAAAGCTTCTTGTAATCGAATTTTGCTACTTCCTGTTTGATGCAATCAAAATTGACCCCCCCCGCACCACCCCCTAATTTTGGCTTTTAACTTGAGAACCAGTTCTACCTTTATCCATAACTATCTTGAAACTAGTAGTATTATGGTCACTGGTCCCAATTTGTCTAGACCTCCAGCACTTAAACTTCATGCTCTCCTTTTGTCAGCTTAAATTATTTGGTTCTATACATAAAGATGAAATTTGGGAGATAGGTTTAAAAATGACTGAAGGAATATGCTTGTTTCTAATTTGTGTGGATTGTGGTTAAACATTCCATATTATATGATGAACAGTTCAGATTAATGCTAAAAATATTGTTTATGTTCCAATAAATTTTAGTAATATATTTTAAGATAAGATATCTTTATTCATCACATGTACATTGAAACAGTGAAATGCATCTTTTGCGCTTTAGAATCTAACTGACATATTCTTTTGCAGTTTACTTAGCAGCATGTGGAGAAACACTGAATATCGAATTTGCATTACCTTTTAATGACTTTGTTCCTGAAACTTGCAACACAAAATTTTGTTTGAAGGTATGTGTCATATCTGAGCAGCAATCTACAATTTGTTGACTGGTAATCGGCAAGGATTAACAGACGTAAATGCCAACACTTTCCACTTTGCTGTCAGCAACTTCAAGATTTTTGTAAGGATACACAGTTTTTTGAAGTTGTCAGCCGTCCCCAGTTCTTTTTCTAAATACATTCCTTATTAAGGAAGCAGAAAGTTCTGGCAATTCCTGATAACCTACAGTGGAGAATGACCGACCTGGAGCAGAGATTGCTTTTCTCCATTGACTTTAATTGAGAAAATGGCTGCAGGCATAACTTGAATTAAAGTCTACCCAATTGAAAAGTTGTTCATAGATGTTTTATAATGTTTTTGAATCTTCAAATACTTGACAGTTTTGACAGCTGGGTAAGTGCATACAGCCTTTTTAACCTTTTTGTGTCACTTCATGTGATCTCTTCAAGTCAATCGAGATTTTGTTGACTAGGATGGTTGGTTTGCCCCTTGATGTAAATTCTGGGCTAATGTTGTTGCTGGAAATATGGTATAATGTAACTTAAAGATTCATCATAAAAATGAAAGTTAATTTAAAACACTTTAATACTTTTATTTGAAATATTGAAGGAGTGAATTTGACTTTTCATTTCCATGAATTGAAATTGAAAATGTAAATACTGAGGCACTATCTAAATTATGAGTAATCTATAGGCACTTGCAATGACCACTGTTTGTTCTAAACATTGACAAAAGGTTTCTAGGTGATAACCCAGAATTATGTTGCTTTTGGGCTTAAGTTCAAGGATATCTAGAGTCCAACAACCTAGTAGCATCAAGCTTTCCTGAAGAACCTAAAGTTTTCTCATAAGCAACCTCCTGGTAAGAGAAAAGTGCCTTTTGTACAGCAGGGGCAGGTTGGCAGAGCACCTTTGTCTTGCCGGTGTTGACTATAAGGCCTGTCCTTTCATATGCTTTGTTGAATGAGTGGATGTGGGTTGGAGCTAGGCGTCAGTACATGCAAATGCATGTTACAGTTTGATAACTGAGGTTGGGTAACCTTGGTTTTAGAGTGTATTCACTATAGTTTGAACAGTATTTCATTAGTTTTGAAGATTAGATCCACTCTTGTGGGAAGTTTGTAGGAAGAGAGGTGCAACATTGTGGTAAGCATGATTGATAAACATGTCAGGGCAATTTCACAGCCTTGTTTGTTTATAGTGAGATTAGTCTTCTTATGGACCAATTGTTCAGGATCATGGCTTTCATTATGTAATGAAGCAAAAGTAAGATGGTGACCAATTTCTGTGGGCATTTGAATTTAAGAGGAGTGCTCCTTGGACCCTTCTGGTTGATGGAGTCGGTGGGTTTAGTGAGGTCAACAGGCCATAGCATGTGATTAATGCTGTTCCTTTCATTTCTCTCAAAGGGGTTGTGCATGAAGATCATGTGCACTCTGCTATTAGATTGATGGAATCCACTGTACAATTCAGGGAGCAGTTCTTCATCCACTGGGTGGAGGTGGTTGAGGAGGACCCTGGTGATGACTTTCCTTGTACTTACTATGGGCTTCATTCTTGAAGTCACAAATATGGCATCTCTGAGGTTCCCTGGTGTGTCCTCCTCTTTCCAAGTGGACAGTGGGATTGTGGATTTGCAACCAAAGCTCTTCACTGCTGAATTTTAGGACATTAGTGGAAATACCATCTGACTTTGAGCCATTGTTGTTTTTCATTTACAATATGGCATTTTCAATGACTTGTCATGACAGGTGGCAAGGCTGGACTGAATAGGTTGTTGTGCAATGGAGTTGAGGGAACGTCATGGACAGAGTTGCAGTTGAAGAGGACTTTGAACTGCTCTTTACAGTGGCTGTCAACTGCTCTCTGTCCTTGTCCTGAGGAGGCGTTAAAATTCCTATGCTAGTACTCAAAGAACAGATATTTTTTCCAATGTAGACAATATTTCTTTTTTAACCAATTAGTTTTTGATGGCATTTATTATCCAAGCTAATTAATTAATTTGCTGCAGTTTGTGGGAGCTTGTCATCATTTGATTTGTTTACACAACATTAACCTGTACATTTAAAAATAATTGTTATGCGAAGTTCTTTGAGTTGTTTTAACATGTTTTCATATATAATATGTTGCAATATATATTTTGTTATTATTTTACATTTACAGGCTGAAAATGTAGATTTGCGTTTATTTCTCCCTGACTGCCACCCCAGTAAGTATGCTACTGCTACATTAGTAAATGACTCCCAGCCCAACAAAGTAACTCCTCAGGCATCTGCTTCAAATGAGTCTCAAGCTAGTCAAAAAGCAAGAAAACTGAAATGGCGCAATGTTACTCAACCAGAGTAAGTATCCATCTTATTTTTATAATTATTTAACTTGCTACCAATGTATTTTTACAAAATTCAAATCACCCTCTATGAACATTTTTTTCCATGTTGATTTAAACACTGTTGGGAACTAGAAATTTTGTCCTTTTTATGAATTTTACCAAAGCATGATACCACAGAAAGTTAAAATTAAGCAACTGGAGATACAACAAAAGCTAGTTCTGGTACTAGATCATTCAAATACTAACTTTATTTCTCTCTCCACAAATGTAGCCTGACCTACTAATTAATATAGGTAGTACTGCTATAACATAACAGTTGTATTTCTAAGAAACCTCGTGTTATAAAAGATTGTGTTATAAAACAATCGTGTCAATGGGAAAAAGGAGGTTAGGGTCGAGAGAGTTTCAGGCTTGCAATAGTTATTTATCCCCACAGGATTTTCAAAAATAAAGGTGTTCTTAATAGTTATGTTTATTTTGTTACCGCAAGCTGAAAATACAAAAGGTTTTATGTTATGTTGTTTATTAAAGTATCTTTGTCAATAGAAGAGATTGCTTGTCAATTTCCAATGGCCTATAGTGGTGAAACTGACAGCCTGTGCTCTTCATGGACAATGGCGTCTGATTACTGCAAGGAGGTTACATGTAAGCAAGTATATCACCCTGTCCCCCCCACCCCCACCAAGACCTTTTTTTTTCCCAAGACAGCATTTCTTTCTGTTTGGAAAATTTCCAAAGTAACACTTACGTTCCCGATTTGAGATTGTATTATAACCAGTGGTGTCCTATAATTCAACAATTGCATTATATTCAATTCGTGTTATGGAAATATGGGTTATAGCAGAACTATCTGCATTAGCATTTTCTCTTTTAAGTTTGGCTTTTACTCATTTGTGCTGTTCCCTTTCGCTCAAAAAAAACTGGTGGCAATCCCAGATATATATAAAAAATATATAAAACTATATAATAAAAATAACTTTAAACAAGCTACCACGACTGTTAAGATTTTAAGTGTTCTTTTTTAGGCTTGGTTTTCTGCACCTGCTTTACTTCAGAGATGATGGTGATCATGATTATGGAAAAAAAATCTTTCCAGAGAAGCTTAAAGAATTGAGGGAAACATGCGTTTGAAAGAAAGTAAAGCTGTAAACCAGAAAGTTGTAAGATATTCAGAACAGAAAGGGAAGGAGAGTATTATTAGACAACAGTACTGGGAGCATTTTCAATGATGCTGTTACTTCTGTCTGGCCATATTTTCTAAACTATCTGGAGCACAATAGAAGTACAAGAAAGTAGTTTTGGCATAAATAGTTTTGGGCAGGGAAATAAACAACAGCACCACATATATGCTTCAAATGGACAACTATTGTGTGTATAATTACATCAGATGTGATATCACACCACTGAAAAGCATTAAGACACGATTTGTACTTTTCAGATTCGCTAACACCACATGGATGTTTGGTGCGAGATTTGTGGAATCTAGATGGGCATGTTGGTTGTGGATACTTCTCACTTCCTCCTACCCACCCACACCCAAATTCTGATCTCTTCTCCCACTTCTGATATTGTGTGCTCTGCTCCTTAGATGCACTATTTTATCTACCCTTTTATTTCACACCATTCTTCTTCTTGGTGTTGCAGTTGCGATGAGGGCAGACAATTTAATTTAACTTCTCTAATTTAATTTCTTGATGATTTCTAAAAGTGGTTCCAGAGCTGAACACAGTTCTGTCACAGTCCTGATTAGAAGGACTTGAAGTACTCTCAAGAATTCTGGAAATTTAAAAAAAATTACACAGAATATGCTAGAAATATTTAGCAGGCCAGGGACTTAGTAGAGAGTGAAACAGGGAGAACATTTCAGGTCAATGATTTTTCAGCAGTACCTTCCTTTCTGCAGCTGTAGTATAACTTTTAACTCCATGTATTCCTTAGATGTAAATCCCAAGATTCCAGTTACTTCAAATATTTCTTTTACCTGGCCATGCTATTTTAATGCCCTGAGTCACTCGTAATCTCCATCATCCCTATGTTTCTGGATCTACATCAGAATTCTTTTTGGGTCAAAAGTGCTTGCCTGTATTGATAGCGATTTAAAGCGTAGTTTATCCATTCGCTTGATGTATAACATAGTTTTGTAACTGTATGCCTCCATTTACACTGCTTAAAGTTTCATAATCTTGAATGATTGGGCCCTCTCGTAGCTCCTCACAGCTTAAGTTCCGACCTGGCTTTGTATTATCAGGAAATGGATGTGTTACATTTAGTCCCCCTCATCTCAGATGTATAGATTGGAAATAGCTGAAGCTCAAGCAGTGGATCTTGCCATACAGCCTGCCATACAAAATACTCCTTTTTTTCCCCCTACTGTTTTCTGACTGTTTTCTGACTGTTAACAATTGGTAATCCTCAATTCATGTCAATATATTAACCCCAATATTATTTTATGTAATAACTGAATACCTTCTGAAAATCCAATGTTCCAAATGCATTGTTCTTCCCCTTGACTCTTCTGCTAGCCACACTTTCAAAAAATACCTGGATTTGTCAGACACCACTGTTTCTTCACAACTCACTCTGTGAACATAGTTTGAATTTATTTCAGTGTTCAGTTGGCACATCAATAATAGATCTTAATGCAAAAAAAATGCAATTTGTGGAAATTTGAAGTAAAACCAGAAAATGCTAGAAATGTACTGTAGCCACACAGAATTTGTGGGGAGAGAAATTCTAGTGGTATGCTGGTAAAATTCATGAAGCTAAGCCGATTCAGGCAGTAAGTTTCTAGCATTTTCTTCACTACTTTACATCAAGATGAAAGGTGAAACCCAAGTATGGGCTGCTTGCTTAGGTAGATGCTGAAAGCATCACATGATGATTGTTAAATATATAGCAGTTTTCCCAGCATACCACTAGCAAATAGATGAAATAATTAAGTACTTTATTACTGTATGTTGTATCTTAAATACATTTGCTCTCATAACAATTGCAATGTACTTGACAACTCATTTGTATGAGATATATTGGCAGTTCTTAAAGATTTAAGATGCTATATCAATGCAAGTTTTTTTTTACTTTCTACTATCTGTATGTAATGCCGGATAAAATAACTTTGAAAAGTACGAAAGACTTTTAATAATGTGGCTTGTTTTTGGGAAAAAAAATCTTGAATTTAATTGGTGTTTGAATTGTTTTAATTGCAATCCTTTGACCTTTTGATCCTTTTTTTGAAAGGATTGACTGGATTGAGTGTTGGTCTGTACCAAATATTCTACTTTCTATTGACTATACTTGGCATCCCATCTACCCTCAGAAAGCTGATGAGCAGCTGAAGCAAAGCTGTAAGAAACTATTTATTCATTTCTTCATTCTGTTCTTTACTTCTCCCAAAAGATATAAAGGACATAAGGACAGGAATAGACTATTCATCTCCTTGAGCTGTTCACCCATTGAGTTAGATCATTGCTGATTTGTATCTTAACTGCATGTATTTGCCTTGGTTTCATATTTTTATTGCAATCAAAGGGAACGTAATTTAATGACAGATCAAACTGAACAGCCCTGGAAGTTAAGTAGTAGCTGATGTGTGCATCAAGTACTTTTCAGCTGGGAGTAAAAATAAAGGGCACAATTTTTTATGCTTGACCAAACAAAAAAGAGATTTTCAACTGTTTAAACTTTCAGTGCAGTGACATATGTGAGCAGTTGGTGGTTCTTTTTTAATGCTATTTCCATAAAATTTGTCAATTTTTTATTTGACAAAATGTCTGTCAAAAGACATTTAAGTGCAAAGGTTGAGCAGTAGACATCTAGTATCAGTTTAGTGGTTAATTATACGGAAGCAAGTTTTAATCCATAAAGAATCCAGCTATGATTAGAAGTATGAAGCAATCAGTGAGTAAGCACTGCTTGATCATACTGTTTTTAAACTTTGCATTATGATTGAGACTAGGCTGATAGGATGGCAATTATCTTTACTGGATTTGCCCTATTTTTTGTGAACAGGTCTCACCTAGGCAATATTCCATGTTGTCAGGCAGGTGATAGTTTTGTTACAATATATAATTAGCTTGGCTAGAGGTGAGGAAGTCTTCAGAACTACAGCCTGGAAATTGTTTTGGGCCCATAATCTTTATGGTTTCTAGTGTTTTCATTTGTTTGCTGAAATCACTATAGAGAATTGAATTGGCTAAAATGCTGGGAAACTCAGGAGGAGGCCTTACAATTATCATTTCTGAAAATGATTTAATGAGAAACTGCTGCTCTTGAGGAATTCCTTCAATGAGGTCCTAGAGATGATAGGTTTGGTTCCAGCCAATGGAGAGATCCCCCCTGATCTCAGTGATATAAAAGAACTTCTTAATGCCACACTTGGTTAAGTACGACCTTGATATCAAGGGCAATCTTTGAATAATGATTAAAGTTAAAGTGAAGGTCACCGTGTTAGGTTTAGACTGAAAATGTTTGGATAATTGAGCATTTTAACCTGTTTGTACTGATTTCTGAGAGGGACATTGATTGGAGTTTTTTGAGGATATAACGGGCAGCATACATGAAGGGAAGCCAGCCAATATGGTTAGTTTGGATTTCCAATGAAAAGTAATCTATATCATTTTCTTGCCACTTCATCTACCTGCCCTGCTATCTACAGGGATCTGTTGATGCATACTACAAGGTCCCTTTGTTCCTTTATACCTCTCAGTGTAACATATTGATTATGTATTCCTTTGTTTCTCCCTCCATATTCATGGCCAGTATTTTTATGACAGGAATTATATATGCCAATTTATTGACCACATGATAATTTCATTGATATCTTTCTGAAGTCTGAAGTGCTCCACTTCACTACCAAACAGGTGACCAATTTTTGGACATTTTTAATCTGGGATCCTATATTTAACTCTCCATATCCTCAATTAAAATCAAGTAATAGTTAGGACATGAATTTTCCTTAACAAATGTTTGCTGACTGTCCTTGATTGTGCCTTGCAAGTGATTTATACTGTCCCTCTGAAATATTTTAAATAACCTGTCTACCACCAACATTAGCTTAACTGAGCTGTAATTACATGGTTTAACTCTATTTATTTTTAAACAATTGTAGCTCATTAAGATTTCTGCCATTCAGAAAGAATTGCAAAGTTAGGGTCAGAGCCTTCAGGCTCTATTTCTTTTCCTCCTTTATTTGCACCCCTCCTTCACTTTCCATGTATCTGGGCCTGTTGATTTAGCCAATTTTAAAGCTGTTCAGCTCTATAATATTTATGTACAATAACATTGCAGTTCTGGAGATATGGCTGCAGGTTGTCCAGCAGTGGGACCTGAACATCCAGAGGTACTCGGTATTCACAAAGGACAGATGGAAAGGGAAAGGAGGTGGAAAAGCGTTGCTTGTAGAAGAGGAAACAAAACAATGGTGAGGGAGGATATTAGCTCCGAGAACCCTGACATGGAATCTGTATAGGTGGAGCTAAGTATGCAGACCACCCCCCAAATACTAGTAGGTGGTGTAGGGGTTGGCATTAAACAAGCAATTAGAAATGTACATAATTAGGATGCAACTTTAATTATGGGTGACTTCAATCTATATAATTTGGGCAAACCAAATTTACCATTAATCCTATAGAACAGCAATTTCTGGAGTGCATTCAGAATAGCTTTTTGGACTAATATATTGAGAAATCAGTTAGAGAGCGGTCCATCCAGACTGGGTACTGTTTGTTGAGAAAGGATCAATAAACAACATTATTATGTGGTCTCTTGAGGAAAAGTGATCATAATGTGAGAAAATTCTTCATTAAGATTGAGAGTGAGTGAGTTAATTTGAGACTAGGTAGGATCCTGAATCGCAATAAAGGAAACTATGACGATATGAGGCATGTGTTGGCTACGATCGATTGGGGAATGTTATTTAAAGGATTGACTGTGGATAGACAGTGTCAAGCATTTAAAGAGCATGTGGTTGAATTACAATCAGTCTTGCCTGGTGCAAGAATAAAACAAGAAAAATGGCTCAACCATGGATTTCAAAACCAATTAGGGATAGTTTTATATTCAAGGAG